>NW_025110206.1:249922-347310 GCF_011392965.1 Frieseomelitta varia | reverse complement strand
TTTTTTTTTTTTTGTTTTTTTTTTTCTAAGAATCTATTCAGTGAACAAATAAATAATTTAATACAATTTTTGGATTCTTCTGCGTGTGGTCGTTTACTTTGTATAATCGATCTTTCATTTTGATCGACCAAACCTTTTGATCGTTGAAATTCAACACTTGCATTAATATAATATTTGATATTTTAATGTTAAATAATATTATAAAATAAATATTGAGACAGTTGGAAATGATATTAAATGTGAAATATATTATGTTTAATGTAGAAATATAATTTCATGATTTAATATTTTCTGAAACCACCAGCATCACACACACAGCCAGTTCAACAAATATCAAAACCAGGAGTTTCTTAAAATTCAAAATTGCGAAATCAAACAACAACAGCAACTTGTTTTAATAATAGTAAAATATTAATTTTAAATAATTGTATATTTAATAATATATTTATTAATATAATAAATATACTATATTACTAATATATTATTAATATATATAATATAGTATATTTATTAATATATATTACATTTAAAATATAATATATATATTAAATATACTATAAATAATATATTAATATATTAAATAATATACTATAAATATATAATAAATATACTATATTACTAATATAATATTAATATATATGATATAGTATATTTATTAATATATATTATATTTAAAATATTTATTTTGATATGATTAACATTTGATAACGATAATAATAGTATTTATTTCAATTTAACCCTAAATTATTCATTTGTTTACTTTACTCACATTTATTTTTATTCAGCTGGTGTTATTTCTTCAAACGAATTGATCAGCCTTCATTGGCCTTTTCTTTCTATTTATTAATTTCGTTTATTTATCGTTAAATTTAGATCGTTCGATTTTATCTATTATATATAGAGCGAACAGTAATAAAAATTCAATTGAATTGAAATCTCCGAGACCAAGTGGTGTAATCCTATATTATCCCAATGAAGAATTCAATTTATCTATTAATATCGATCAAGGATCAAATTCACGAATATCTCTTGATCTTCATTAAAATTTGAACTTTGTTAGCTCTCGATCAGCTATTACTGATTCTAATTCTAACCAATCCATTCAATTGCATGTAGAACGATTCAAAGAAACCATCAGTCGTTCGACCGCAATTCGACGACTCGTTTTATTATTTTCCAACAGAAGTCGAATTATATGTGCATGTATATATATTCTTTATATATACATATATTTTATAATATCTAATATATATAATATATTAAATAAAATATATAATATAAATAATAATACAATATATTGTATATAATTATATAAAATATATATTTTTCTTTATATATATATATACGTATATTTTGTGTAATTTATATTTTATAATATATAATATATATAATATAAATAATAATACAATATATTATATATAATTATATAAAATATATATTTTTATATATATATATATATATATATATATCTTCTGTAAAAATTCAAACCTTTTGAATCAAAGTCTGCAAAAATTCAGCATTTGTGTAAGTCTGTAAAGAAAATTGTTTAGACGATGAAATGACGAATTTGATCATTTTTACCATTCTCTCAGAGTTAAACAGGTATACTTGATGAACTCTCAGACTTGGTTTTCTCGAAAATCAATCTCTTGTGTAAAAAAGGAAATTTTAAACGAACCTAATTTTCAAAACAAAAATATACAAAAGTATAATATTCATTATTATTATCATAATGTAATAATATTATATTATATATTAATTTAATATTATATAATATAATAATTTATATATTAATAATAATATTATTATGTGTAAGTTAATATTATGTATAATATAATAATATATATAATTTAATATTATATATAATATAATAACAATATATATATAATTTAATATTAATAAATATAATAATATACATAAGTTAATATTATATATAATATAATAATATATATAAAATTTAATATTAATAAATATAATAATATATACATTTACTATATTTATAAATATTTTCCAAGAAAAACGCGTGAAATTCGACGCAAGGGACAATCGATTGGGATCGATAAAGGGTAGAAGAATGGGGAAATTAATAAGAATCGATAACATCGTGGCTCTGAAATACTCGAACGAGTGAAAAGATAGTAATTGAAGCGACCCAGGAGAAATAGGAGGGAGGGCTGGAATTTACTATGGCCCGAGGAAGGGGGCAGGGTTTATGAAATTTCGCGAGTTCTCGGCGAATTGGCGTGCACCGGCATCGTTAACCCGTTTCAGAACGCGGAATTAGGTTAGAAATCGCAATTTGCTAGGTTCGTTTCTCGCGATTCGCCGATTTCTCCTTGCTTAACCGCTGCACGGTGCTTTCGCCGGTATCTGCGAAACGAAATTCACCTGGTTCGAGCTGTTACTCGAACCGTGTTGTTGATACTTAGCCGCGACCAGAAACAAAAGTCACCTGCAATTTATATTCGAGCACCTTTTTCAAAACTTTGAAGTCTCTGCGAGGTGAGACACATTTTTTCTTCGAGAGAAGAATTAGAAAACTAGGATTAGATACCCTATTATATTAATATAAGTTAAAATTTTTACTATTAAATGTCAAATCATTAAAATAAAACAATATGGCGGCCTTTTGATCTTATTAGGGAAATTTATTATTTAATTTGATGATCCACCATAAGATGTACTTAAATTTTATTTATGTGTTGTTATTAATATTTTTGAATAAAAATTTTATAAGATAATAATTTAAATCAAAATGTAGTATATTTAAGGAAAATGCCACTTTGTTAACATTTTAGTGCAAATATTGTACAAAATTTGAATTTTCATACGGCACTTTATAACAAAATTAAGAACATAGCTTTATTTACAAGGAAATTGTGATGATATAACTTCAAAGGAAAGCTAAACTTTACCAATGATAAGAAAACGAATAATCAAGTGTTATGATTGACAATTGATTCTTGTATTTTATTAACATAAAACAAAGTATACACTAGTGAAATTGGTAACGTATATACATACTCTATATAGAGTAAATGATAATAGATGAATATGAATATATGTACATAGGATGATAAAAGATATTATATATTTATATAATAATACAATATTGTATATAGACAGAAAATAATAATAGTAATAATTACAAAAACAATAATAATAATAATAAAAAAGAAAATATATAATAATATATAATATAAGAAATATATAATATAATATAAGAAAATATATAATATATAAATAACAATATAAGAAATATATAATATAATATAAGAAATATATAATATATAAATAACAATATAAGAAATATATAATATAATATAAGAAAATATATAATAATAATATATAATATAAGAAAATATATAATAATAATATATAATATAAGAAAATATATAATAATAATATATAATATGAGAAAATATATAACAATAAGTTGTGTTTAAAAATTTTAATGTATTAATAAATTTTAACGTTAGAGAAACAGTTGTCGCATCATTCTAATTTAATATTTGACAGCGAACAGATACACTCGATGTTTGACGAGTGTGCTCATCGTTTCTTAATTAATTGTTTTATTAATCGTTTCTTAGGAATCTGTCCACGATTTTTTTTTTTTTTGTCATTGTAGTGCAGTAATTTATGTTTTTCATCGCGGTGGAAAATCAGCCAGACAGAAAGAGGAAGGGGGAGAGAGAGAGCGCTCGAAAAGTTGGATCGTAAATCGCGACGGGGCTCGTATCTCAAAAAGTTGTACCTAAGGAAAAATGTAGAAGCGATGGATAAGGGATCTCGATTCTCTTTTCGTCTTCCTTCAACCTCTCGGCACAGAGTAGATTCACGATTTTCGTATGATTTAAGAGATCTGTAACATTCATCTCGAGTGTGAATTCCGCACTTTCTTTGTTTCTTTTTCTTTCGGATCTACAAGTCGTAGAGTCTATAATTCTTCATCGAGCGTACGATTAAATTTCTACATTTATTGTCGGACAGAAAAATATATATTTCGAATATTATTTAAAATATTACATATTAGTATAACGTATTGCAATATATATATATATATACAATGAAATAAAATATTTCAGTCATCTGTTTGAAATATTTGAAATATTTTCGTATGTTTTTTGTGTATATTTTATACATTTGAAATATTATATTTCTTAGTCTATAGAGTGCAGATTTTTTACACATTTAAGAAGATATAAAAATACAAAATTTTATGAAGTACACGTAATGTAAAAAAATATAAAAAATATCCATTGCACAATCGCTTTTATAATATTTGGTAGATAAAACAATTTCATTTCTTCCATTATATCCTCAAAACTACGAATTATGACAAATACCTGCAGTCTAACTATGAACATAAATTCTGCGATCAATGGGAGATCTGAAATCATAAAATCATGTTCATACTACTCACGAGTGGTATTATATAATTTAATCAAAAATTGAAGTATCACAACGAAATAAAGAAAAGATGAGAAAAAGAGAAATCGAGTGTCACAGTCGAAAAATAAATCGAATTACTATAATATCCTATAATCTACTATATTATACTCTAATCTAATATAATACTATGCTATACTAAACTTTAATCTAATATAATACTATAATGTACTATACTCTAATGTAATATCATACTATACTATATTATATTCTAATATAGAGTATAGCTTATACTCTATAATCTAATATAATACTGTATTACACTGTATTCTAATATAGAGTGTAGGTGAGTATATACTATACTATACTCTACTCTATTATAATATACTCTAATCTAATATAATACTATGCTATACTAAACTTTAATCTAATATAATACTATAATGTACTATACTCTAATGTAATATCATACTATACTATATTATATTCTAATATAGAGTATAGCTTATACTCTATAATCTAATATAATACTGTATTACACTGTATTCTAATATAGAGTGTAGGTGAGTATATACTATACTATACTCTACTCTATTATAATATACTCTAATCTAATATAATACTATGCTATACTAAACTTTAATCTAATATAATACTATAATGTACTATACTCTAATGTAATATAATACTATACTATATTATATTCTAATATAGAGTATAGTTTATACTCTATAATCTAGTATAATACTGTATTACACTGTATTCTAATATAGAGTATGGGTGAGTATATACTATACTATACTATACTCTATTATAATCTAATATACTCTAATCTAATATAATACTATACTATACTCTATTATAATATACTATAATCTAATCTAATATAATACTATACTATAATCTAATATAATACTATACTGTACTATACTCTATTATAATACTATACTATACTCTAATCTAATACTAAACTATATTATACTAAACTCTAATCTGATATAATGCTATACTATACTAAACTTTAATCTAATCTAATACTATACTATACTCAACTCTAATCTAATAGAATACTATACTATACTATACTCAACTCTAATCTAATAGAATACTATACTATACTATACTATACTTTAATCTACTATAATACTATACTATACTCTAATATACAGTATAGTTTATATACTATACTATACTCTAATCTACAATAACACTATACTCTAATATACAGTATAGTTTAGTATATACTATACTATACTCTAGTATAATCTACTTACTATACTATAACCCTAAAAGACTAAAAGATTACTAAAATTCTAAAAAAAAGAACCAAAAGCCCAACTGAAACACTTTTGCATTTCGTCGCGACAAGCGAGTTGCGTTTGACTTTCAAATCACGTCTTCCGACAGACAGACAGATTCCTCGGATCTACGATCCACGATTTGAATTATCGTCAAAGCTGGATCGCGCGACAGTAATAATTTTCTTCGTTCGTCCGTTGGTATATTCACCGGAATTGCGAGCAACAAACATCGAAGTCGAGCGGACCTGACGAAATCGTGCTACCTTGAATTGGTGGCACGTCAGTTGGCGCGCCGATCCTCTTGATGGCGGGAGGGTGGTCGAGGGTGGCGCGATTGGACTTGGTGCCAGCTTCATCGAACGCTCGCAGGTGCGCCGAATTATTATAAGGCGGGATCGATAAACGTTTCTACCGTGTTTCGGCTGATTTCATCACCGTGTCGATATTGCAATCGACGGTGTTCCCTGTCTGTCAGGCGCCTCGGTCTTACGCTCAGCCTTTGATACGCTTTCCCTGTCTCGGACAGACGCCTGGGATTAACACTGAAAGTATTATCGATTATTGGATTTACCTGCAGACTTTTCTTCCTTTTTTTTGTGTACTATAGTTTGAATATTTTGAGATTTTGCCAGCGAATATTAAAGCTGAAGAAATCTTGTTAGATGATAATAGAAGATAATCGGTATGATTTTTATGCACTTTGTGTATCTGAGAGAACATTTAATACTTTGGTATATAGAATAGCACATCTAATACTTTGGTATATAAAATAGTACATCTAATACTTTGGTATATAAAATAGTACATCTAATACTTTGGTATATAAAATAGTACATCTAATACTTTGGTATATAAAATAGTACAACATATCTGGTACACAGTACTTTATTTATTATTATGCTCATAATATAAATCTATTATTTTTTTTAAATTTATTATTATAAATCTGTTTCCAAAATTTATTTATTATACTTATAATACAAGTCTTATGTATTAAATTTATATTTATATGTGATAAATGTATAAAAATATAAAAAATATACTATATGATACTATATAATATATAAATATATAAAAAATATACTATATAATACTGTATAATATATAAATATATAAAAAATATACTATATAATACTGTATAATATATAAATATATAAAAAATATACTATATAATATTGTATAGTATATAAAATATATATAATATATAAATATATAAATGTTTATATAATATATAAATATATAAAAAATATACTGTATAATACTATATAATATATAAAAAATATACTATGTGTAAATATTGCAAAAATAATATATAATAGTATCTCAACTCGGTTCCACTTCTTCAATTATCATCACGCAAATACAAAACTGCATGAACGTCGAGCTAATTTATTAACAATATAGGCCGATTATCAATTATAATATTTATTCAGAATAATAAAAGATATAGTCACCGCGCGTTTTCATGCGATCTACGTGTAAGTAAAGTAATTTTCATCCCCGCTGTAATTTCGATTAGAGACGAAATTGCGTCGCGTTAACCATAAAGTTGATCGTTAAAACAACCTCGTAGAAATTGCATGGTTTCGCACGCCGTGCAATGGGGGGACGGTGGTGTCTACGTGACAGGAGCCGCGCGATTTCATTTCCGGCGACGAAGAATGATGCCTGTTTTCGCGCCGCGAGCCGAGCCGCAGAGGAGAAGCCTGGATAAATTACCGCCGGATAAATGACGAAAGTGGTGGTGGCTGTCGTAACAAAGAACACTCTGGGCATGGAAAAGTGAAATTCCTGGTCGGCTCTTGGATCACCGGGAGTCACTCCCTCCCCCTCTCCCCTTCAAGCTTCAATCTCGATTTACTTTCTCGGGGAAAACGGGCTAGGAAATCGAGTCAGTGTCTCCTTGTCAACCTGATATATCGTTCGAAAGATAGTATCTTCAGGTTTTTCTTCCCTCAGATGGATGTATATAGCTATTTTATAAGTATAGGAGTAGCTTTGCATTTGGTTTCGTTTCTTTCTAGTGATTTTATCAATGCAATCGTGACGGTATAATGTAATATAGTATAATATAGTGCGACGTGATAATGACAATATAAATATGCAATATAATATGAAGTAATATGTATTGTGTATATTGTATAACGACAATATAATATAATATAATACGTGATATAATAATAGTATATATTGTATATTATAACGATATAATATTGGAAGTTGTACAACAATACAATAATTTTTTAACATTATAATTGTACAATATGATATATAATGTGATAGATTGTGTAATACAATACTATGTATAATACACAACACTATACAAGTGCAAGTACGTATAATACATATAACATACAAAAATATATATCATTTCATTATATTATATTTATTGTGTTATATATTTGTATAACATAATATACAAGAGTATAATAATTTTATGACAGTACAAACATGGAATACTATATAGTATACATGACAATAATATACGTGTACTGTATAACAATGATACAATACAAAACAGTATAACGTGTAATATAGTGTAACATGTACTAATAACTTTATAATGACAATATAAATATGCAATATAATATGAAATAATATATATTGTGTGTATTGTATAACGAATATAATATAATACACAATATAATAATGATATATATTGTATATTATAATGGTATAATATTAGAAGTCGTATAATACAATAATTTTTTAACATATAAATATAAATGTACAATATAATATACAATATAATGTGTAATATAATACATTATATAATACACAATACTATACAAGTGCAAGTACATAATACATATAACATGCAAGAATATATCACATTATATCTTATATATTTTATTATATTATATTATATATTTGTATAACATAACTTACAATAATATAATAATTTTATGATAGTATAAATATGGAATACCATATAGTATGCATGACAGTAATATACGTGTATTGTATAACAATGATACAATACAACCATACCATATATGTATCTCGATATTTCCATATTTCATTTTCTGCAAAAGTTATGAAGTTACAACCGACGAAATACCTACATAGACTATTTCATTTCTCTGCACTTTGAAAAATTTCATTCGCATTTTTCCACCGTTTCTCTCTGTGTCTCTCCCGCGACCGCTTTAAACGCATACGTCTCATAATGCGCGGAGAATTTAAAAAAAAAAAAAAAAAGAAAGAAATGGACACTCGTGAACCGTGAAAAGCAGCGAAAATATGTACATACATGTATGTCCCGGTGAAAAAATTCATTTTCGAATCGAGATTCCATTTTCTCCTGCACGTTTATTTCCACGTTGGCACAATTTCAATTTTCGATGAAAAAAAGAGAAAAAAAAAAAAAAAAAAAAGCAAAACACGCACACGCGCGCGCAAAAAAAACAAGACATTTCTCTCGACCAAATTCCCCCGGCAACCAGACACCGGGGCATATTCACGCAGGAGAGAGAGAGAACGTGCCATCGACATAGATGGCGCTCGGGTATCATCCGAGAGATATTCCGGGGCAGCGTTTTAACCTGCAACCAAGCTGGAAATTTCGCGTTACAACCGGTTCAACAGACAGAAAATTTGACGTTCCAGCGACGCGGCGCGACGCCATCGTTCTCGTTCGCGCTGACGGCTCGCGCGAAATTAGAGGAATTTCGAACAAAGAGCGAACGAGGGTGGTGGTGGTGGTTCGCTCGTCGCATCGGTGGCAAGAATTTCGCATATTTGAATGCAGCCACGCGTTGACGCCGGCCGTTTAACCAGGTCGAAAACGCGAAACACGCATCCCCGTTGGCAACTTTTCCGATCCGCGTGGTTTTTCGCGATGAATGCCGGCGGAGAATTTCAATTAATTCGCCGTTAACACCGGCGCGAAAATCCGCTGAATCGAACGCCGGCAGTATTTTCACGCACGACCAACAGCTTTCGACTGTCGTGGCCTCGTGGAAAATGATTTTTCTAAGAACGTGTTTCGAGAATAGTTTTATGGAAGTGACCTTATTTGAAAAAAAAGAAAAAAAAAAACAATCTTGTGCTGGCAACAATGAATTGCGGACCGTAACGAGTGACCGAACCGTATATACAATAATTCATCGCTTTCTTTCCCTTTTGAACTCGTCGGTACGACATCACTGGATAGAAATTATTGAGAAGTAATAAATTTATTACTTGTTTTGCCTGTGTTGTACTTAAGACTGAGGCCATATGGCAATTTTGGGACAAGAAACTCTCGACGTGCGCGGCAAGAGCCTATCTATTTTGATATTTTCGCGTTAATTTTTTTCATTTTTTTTTTTCTTTTTTTGGTTTTAAATTAAATTTTAAATTGGTAAATTTTCTTCGTTAATTCTTACATCATACTGTATGTGTATAGCAAGTATTCAAAATTCACAGAAATTCAAACTGGTGGCTCTGAGAATGTTAGAGAAACTTTTCTTTTTTTCTTTGATGATTGATCACGATCTTGAAGATTGAAGTTCCTTTTTTACAATGATTTTTTTTGAATCAATTTATCTGATAATTCAATTTATCACATTTACTTATTAATTATATAATATTTATTATACTTTTTCGAATACATTGAAACGCAATTCTTTTTCAAAGACACACGTATGTTAATTTAAAGAAATACTGTCAAACGCAAATATGAAGTAATCAATTATATCACAGTTTATAATTTTATAATAGTAAATAATTTAATATTCAATGCAGCGAATTACATGGAGCAAAAAATTACCTCAATACGTTTCTCTGAGTTCTGTAATTAATGAAAGTCTCCGGCAGAGTCCAATGCAAGTTTGCAGTTAATTTCGAAATCTTCGGAGCCGGCGTGCGAGATCACAGCGTGTTCAGGTTGCAAACAGAGTCGATTCAAATTGGTAGCCGTGGCACGGTGTCGGTAACGACGAGCTTGACATTCCGCCGGGTCATTAAACTTTCCCGGGGTGTGATTATGGTCTCCCAGCCCTCCAACTTCGCCTCGACGCGGCGTAATATTCAAAAGACCACCTTCACGGCGTAACTCGGCGAGCCACCGATCTTCCTGCTCGTCCTACTTTGTTCCCGTGCGTATTTCGATAAAAGGGATCCCGATCGTACGAACGATTTTGCCCGAACGATAGATAAAACAGCGGCGAGTCGATCGTAAATCTGGCGAATCGAGGCCGAGTCTTTAGAGAGTCGAACGTTCTTCTAGTCGATTGAAATTTCTCGTTCGAACAAGTTATTATCAAGTTGTTCTCGCTTTCTTCAAAAACAGATTCCGCTCGAAATTGTGCATTTAGACAGATCTCTGTTACTGCAGAATTTTGAATGATATGTAATGTCTATCTAGTACGTAGTATAAAATAATGATAATAGTAATTTAATATTCGTAGTACATGTATAAATATTTTTGTGCTATAAACGTACGTTTATACACGTAATCACGTTATAGACGTCGTGTCAATTATTTATATTGAATTAAATCGATCATTTAAATTTAAATATCACATTATATCGTGTATATGATCGTGTATACATTATACGTGTATGATATACGTCGACTTAATTTAATACAAATAATTAATAATATTTACGCTAAAATGTACAAATATATATGATAAAAGTATACAAATATATGGTAAAAGTATACAAATATATGATAAAAATAATAATACACAAAATAATTGTAATTATAGCAGCAAGTATAGATACTATAGAATAATGGTAACATAAATTATAGTATATTTAATACAAATAATTAATAATATTTACGCTAATATATACAAATATATGATAAAAGTAACAATACACAAAATAATAATAATTATAGTAGCAATTAGATACTGTACAATAATAGTAACATAAATTATACATAACATAATACAAATAATTATTAATATATATAAATATATGATAACAGTAATTATAGTAGCAAGTATAGATACTATACAATAATAGTAACATAAATTATAGTATATTTAATACAAATAATTAATAATATTTATGATAATATATACAAATATATGATAAAAATAGTAATACACAAAATAATAGTAATTATAGTAACAATTATAGATACTGTACAATAATAGTAACATAAATTATAGCATACATACAAATAATTATTAATATCTACAAATATATGATAAAAAAAAATTGTACAATAATAGCAACATAAATTATAGTATACATAATACAAATAATTATTAATATATACAAATACATGATAAAAATACAATTGTACAGTAATAGTAACATAATTATAGTATACATAATACAAATAATTATTAATTTATATAAATATATGATAATAGTAATTATAGTAGCAAGTATAGATACTGTACAATAATAGCAACATAAATTATAGTATATTTAATACAAATAATTATGAATATATACAATTATATGATAAAAATAATAATACACAAGATAATAGTAATTATAATAGAAATTATAGATACTGTACAATAATAGCAACATAAATTATAGTATATTCAATACAAATAATTATTTATATATACAATTATATGATAAAAATAATAATACACAAAATAATAGTAATTATAGTAGCAATTATAGATACTGTACAATAAAATAGTAACATAAATTATAGTAACAATTATAATAACATTTAATTTAATCGATAAAATTTTAACATGAAAACTGTGGCAGTCTCCAACGTGTTTAATTCAAAAACAAAGTTCCGACGATGTTAATTCCCAATCGTGGCCCCTCGAATCGTACGAAAACCATAATCTCGACCGATTCCTCGCCGCTGTTTACTTCCAACTCCGCCAGAAACTCCTCACCCGACGCTGTCAACCACCGCCAGGCCTCCGTGAGTTTCCAAATCGGCCAAGTTCCGAAACAGCCATTCAGTCGACGAACCGATGAAACGACGTTTCGATCGTGTTCTTTCACCGACGAACGGGACGAAGTAACGCGCGTGCATGGTACAAGGTGGTGAATTGCTTGAATCTAATCCGAGACTGCGGGATGCAGTCACGCGTCGATCTAATCGTCGTGTTGGTCGCTCGTTCGGCGCGCGAACGTTTACTATACCGGGTGGAAGCGGGGTAATTGGTAGCATCGAATTTCCTGACAAGCTTGATGGCGATAATTCGATGGGAACGATTAATCGGGGCTCGAATTAATTCCTCCTGGCGCTGGTTTCCGCGGGTTCGACCCCTTCCGATCGTGAACGTGGCCCTGGAACCTAACTTCTGAATAACCTAAACTTTCTTTTTATCGCGATATTAGCTTGATTATATATCTTGGAACGACGTTGCTTTATTTAAGTATTTTGTAATATATAACAGTCTCGAAATATAATTTTATGTACAATATATAACAGCTCGAAATTTCAGTATTTTACAATGTATAACATAATATGTATTGATACAATATATAATATATAATAGTATATATTATATATACCGTTATATATACAATATATGGTAGTATTTTATTATATAATGTGTATTAAGTAATATATTATATATGTTATGTTAATATGTTAATATTATGACATTGTTACAATATTATTATTATGATATAACATTATATTATATATTAATATAAGTATATATTATATTATATGTTAGTATAAGTATAGTAATATACTTGCTAATATAATATATAATGCCCGTAGTATAGTAATATACGTATAAGTATAGTAATACGTGCTAATATAATATATAATACGAGAATATTCATCGCATGTTCTTCAAAATTAAATTTTTCATTTCATTGGTTCCTTTTCTTAGTTAAATTTTTCATTTTATAATAACAGTGGTAATAATAGTCTACATGTTAAAACAATGGATTTGTTCTTATTCAGTTAATATATATATATATATATATATATATATATATATATATATATATATATATATAATCATCTATAAAGAAATATTCATTGAATGTCTTTCATAATATAGTAATATTTTTTAATATTAATTAATAAATTAATTTTTAATATTAAATTTATGAAAAATGTTTATAATACAATTATAAGCGATTTATAATTATTATTAATTTTACAAATGCTTGACACACATTACATCAATATATATTACTATGATATATTAACAATATAGTAGACACAATAATAATGACAATAATTTGCTACAAATTCTCAATTTTTTCTTTTTTTACAAATTATAAGTTACACTCATTGTTAAATTCACTGAGTTTCTGAAATTTTATTGTTATGTACCTGGCTCAAAATATGACAGAAATACTTACTGTCGTATCAATTAATATTAAATGACTTTTGGATTCATTGATCTTACCTAACTGTAAGATTCAACGTGCTATCCTAAACCAACAGGCTAAACACCATGAAACAACAATGAACACCCTGAAACAACAATGAACACCCAGATCTAACAAACCTAATCCTTCAGAGGCTCAGTTTAACAGCCTAATATTTTCATCTATCTTCATTTCACAGACCTAATTTTCTATCACTCAATCTGACTCATAAACAACGCCCTGATTCGAGCTTCACACCATAATCCAATCGTAACGCAATAATTCAATCTGACAGTGGCAGTTTAATGCCTTAACCCAACAGTCTAACACACGTACTCTCTTAATCCAAGTTTGAAATTTCAACAATTTAAGCATCCACAACAAACAACCCGAGTTCCGATCCGATGCCATAATTCAGCAATAATTCAGACATACTGACGCAAATCAACGATGTTAATTCGACCGCTTGATGGCTATCCGAACGTTGTTGATCTAATTCTAAGACTCAACCAAGCACAGTCTGATCTCAACGTCTTATTGTTAGTTCAATATCTCTCACGAAACTCTTCATAGCACCTGTTAATACGTGTGATATAATATCAAGATGACATTATATCTTATATATATATATTATGTTTTAATATTATTATAAAATGTTTATTATATTTCATATCACTGTATTGTTATACATATGATAGTATACATTATATAGATATTATCAGTTAGATTCATATATAATGTGTAACAATCATATGCAGCAATCTAATATATATTATACAATTAGATTGGTGCATTTTGTATTGTGTTATATTATTACATTATACATACTATTTTATGTTAAATTACATTATTGTGTATTTTACAATTTCATACAAATCGTGTAATTATTAGGGTATTATAATCAATATGCAATATAATATAATCATATGCAACATATAATAATGCAGTATATAATATAATATATTATTATATATTATTTATAATATTATTATAATATATTATTTATAATATAATATGTTGTGTTATATTATATTATATTATATTATAATATATTCATTAAATATTATGTTATATTACACTATCATATTATATATATTATTATTATTATATATTATTTATAATATAATATGTTGTGTCATATTATATTATACTATAATATATTCATTAAATATTATGTTATATTACACTATCATATTATATTGTATTATTACACTTTATAATATTTGATATTATTTATTATTAGTGATGTGATAATATAATATAATATGTTGTGTTATATTATATTATATTATAATATATTCATTACATATTATGTTATATTATACTATCATATTATACTGTACTATTACACTGTATAATATTTAATGTTATTTATTATTAGCGTTGTGATAATATAATATATTATTATATATTATTTATAATATTATATATTATTTATAATATTGTGTTATATTATATTATGTTATATTGCACTATCATATTATACTGTATAATATTTAATATTATTATTACCAACCACAAAGAACAAGAACGGATTTGTAGGATATTCACAAAAGTTATGGTTAATGGTTCACTTGTTCCCTTCACCGTGTCCAAGTATCGAAAGTACGTTCCGAAGAACTATAATAAGCTACGTGGGTAGTGAAACGCGTGTTTGGATCGTCGGACGCAAATTCAATCTTGAGTCGCGCCACTGCGTCTCAGCAACGTGCACGCCTCCAATATCGCCTTGTTTTCCGCGCCGATGAAAACGGAGACGGCGAAGATTGTGTAACGTTCAGATTGAAAAGCGAGAGCCCGGTTATAACCTCGCGAAAAATGTATGCGAAATCTCCTTCTCTCTGGAGATATACAAGGTGGGCTCATAGCTTTGAATACCGCTGCATGCATATAGGGAGCCACATTTTAAAATTTCTCTTTAATTCCTGCGTCGATCAAAATTTTGAATGGAATCCAAACTATAGTATAACATATTTGCATGATGTATACGGTGCATTAAATACTTTGGTATATAGTATAGTGTCATGAACTATATTTATATTGTATATTATATATATTACCGTAGAATATATTAATTATGTATATATTCTAGTATAATATAGTAATATAGTACAGTATATATATTCTTGTATAATACAATAATGTATATAGTATACTTGCATAATATATATGTTGTGTTATTAAGTATAGTATCATTGACTATATTTATATTGCATATTACGTATATTATACTAGAATATATTAACTATATATTAGCATATATAATATATTATTATATCATACTATACACAACGTTATAGTATAGTAAAGTAATATATCATTATACTATGCTTTTATACAAATATAGTGTATAGTGTAGATTTTATAGTAAATGAAGAAAAAGTAATAAATAGTAAAAGTAAAAGTAATAAATCAATATAATAAGAATAGTAAAAGCAATAAATGGTAAATACAGTCGTAACATGGAATATTTAGTATAATAGTTTATGAATTTCCGAGATATGATATAATAAATTCAGAAAAGACAAATTGTCCCAAAGAGTTAACAATTATCTACCAATTTTTTGGAGGGTCATGATCCCCATTGACAACTTTCCGTGGAAAAATTTAATTCAGAACACACCGTGGAAATATTCTGGTGAAAATAATAACTCTCCGCTCCGCGGAGAATCGAATAATAATCCCTCGAGGGAGAAGAACAATTAGGCTCGCCAGTCTCTGACGAGGGATGACATCTGCAGATGGAATCGAAATAAAGAGAGAGAGAGAGAGAGAGAATTCACCGCAAGAAATTTCCCCGGCAAACGAGCCTCGAAAGAAACACAATAGAACTCGATTTACGAACCCCGTGAAAGGAATAAATTAGAGCTACCGCTGTAGACAATATAATTATATATGTATACGTATATGTCACATACTTAATTAAATTGTTTAATAATTATTATATGTTATATATTAATAATTGATTAATAATTAAATTGTGTATTATATTTTATTTTATTATATTAAATTGTATATTAATTATTATATATTTTATATTAATAATTGATTAATAATTAAATTGTGTATTATATTTTATTACATAATTGAACAATCAAACTGAATTAAATTGGTATGATGTAATATATTATATTATATAATTGAATAACTTGTATAATTTTGTTAGAGTATATAATGTTACAATTATCAAATATAATTATAAAATGTTTTGGTGCATATGAAATGGATTGATAACATATGTTAGTATTATTGTATTTGATTATTGTATGCATGTGTGACGTGTTAAATATAATATAATAATTATTTATATCTATAATAATATAATATATTATATTATTTAGTTATTATAATAATTATATATATATAATAATTAGTTAATTATATAATACAATGGTATATTATATGCAGTCAAAAATTTCAAAGAAAAGTATACATATCACAATATACATGTGCGTGTATAATTCTCTCCTGCGAAATTTCATATTATTATTTTTTTATATTGTATATTTTAAATCGTTCGAAAAAGCAAATCATCATTCGGATGGTAAACGAATTGGAAATTTTATCTATAATTGTTCACAGAATTTCGAACAAATGATTACTCTACTCCGCTACAAATAATTTGATATATATTTTATTCATTAAAACTTAATGAAATATTTATCTTCGTAGTTGTTGAAATATTTTATTTATAAGTTTCAAGAATACACATCCATCTCAGAATTTAAACGAAAGAAAAAGCAGAGAGGAATACACAATATATTGATATCAAATATAATAAATATAATATAATAAATTATGATGAATTCAAATATAATAAATATAATATAATAAATTATGATGATATCAAATATAATAAATATAATATAATAAATTATACTGATATCAAATATAATATATATAAAATAATAAAATATGATGAAATATAATATAATAAATTATAATGATATCAAATATAGTAATAATAATATAATAAATATAATGATATCAAATATAATAATAATATAATAAATATAATGATATCAAATATAGTAATAATAATATAATAAATATAATGATATCAACGTGCACTACTTCGAATAAACATCGATTGAACAAAATTTCAAATTAACCTTCTCCAATGTAGAAAAGTCGTATCTTTCCTCCTTGTAATGTGTCTTCCAGTTGTACCTGGTTAGACTTCACTGCAACAGAAATTCACCCTGATTTGCAAAAATGGCACATACGTCCACTCTCTCTCTCTCTCTCTCTCTCTCTCTCTCTCTCTCTGTTTAAATATTCGCGCCATTTTTAAGCTGCCTCGCGCGAGTCACCAGCGTGCGAGCACTCGTTGAAAAATAAATTGAGAAAGCCAGAGTGAGTGCCGTGTCAGATCGTGTCGTGCAAGGAGGGGCGAATCAAGAACGGAACAGGTCTCGAGCCCTCTGAGATGCAATATGCATGCGACGCGCGTCACGCGAATGGTTTATTTCGAGCTTTCTTACCCGGGGCAGCAGCCAGTCGCATCTTCGCCGGTGGATTCTAACTGGGCTCGTATTAACGACGACGAGATTTACTCCCTCGTCTATGCATTTTTACCTGAGTCGCGGGGGTGCATGGAAAATTTATGGCCCCCCCGCGGGATGTCGGACAAAATGGAATCGCGTCGAAGAGACGGTGGTATTTTTTTCTTCTTTCTCTCTCTCTCTCCCTCGAGCTTTTTCGTCGGGTATTTATTCACCTTTTTCGTTGTGAAATCTGTTGTTCGATGAGCGATCGAAGCGTCAGATCTTCCAACATCAATTTTTCTCCAACGTCAATCGTAAATTGTGCGTTATTTATCAACATTGTGCAACCTGAAAGTTGCATAGCCACTTTTGTGAGGATTTAATAATGATAAACTTCTTAATTAGCAATAGTAACGGAAAGTAAAATATTTTATTGTTATTTTATGCAACGTGCGATTATTTAATTGATATAATTAAATAGACATTGATACAATTGGTATGATTGATTAAATTTAATTGATACAATCAAACAGTTAGACGAAATTGTTCAATAACGAAATTCTGTCGTATTGAATAATCAATGATCTTAATCAAAATGAATTCTACTGTGTCAAGAAATTTGTAATTAAATTAATTGACACAGCTAAATAATATGATACTGTGAAATAAAAATTGGTACAAGTCAAGTAATTCGGACGTAATTATAAAAATCTTGTATTAAAATAATTGACAACAGCAGTATTTTCACAAATTTAATATAATATTATATTATATTGTATTATATTTTATAATATAATATTATGATGATTAGTATAATACAGTATAATAATTATATATTTAAAATGTATGTTAAATATAATTTAATGTTTGTGTTGTATAATATTAAGAAATATTAAGAAATATTAAGAGATGTATAATTCATTGAACTGAATGTGATAAAAGTCTTTCACTACATTAAATAACTGAAAATAAAATAAAAATTCCCCATCATGTTAAAACATTTATTCTCAAGTCAATTGACACAGTTGAATAATTAAAAAACTTCGTAAGATTGTAATAATCACGTTACATATTTCGATCGCTGAAATTCAATATAAAAATAATTTTCTTTGACACGCCAGGAAACTCCAAAATTTCTAACTTCAAAGTCGTTGAACTTTCAAGACGAATTTTTAAAGAGCCACCGATTATACCGATTAATCACAATTGACATATCGACAGTCGACAACTATATCGGAATTTATTCCAGCAGCTACTTCAAGGAAAAAAGAGAAAAAAAAAAAGAAAAATGCAAATCCGTTCTGAAAGTCGCGTCAGGATCATCGTGCACTCGACTCTTTAACAGCGTTAACGCCAGTCAAGTTCGACTTGGCGAGTGTTGGAGGGGGTTGGTTTTCCGGCGGGCTGGTATCGATTTCGCCTGGAAGATGGCAGAGAGTTTAAAGGCTCTGGTCGATCGGCGGAGAGATAAAGGAGAGCTTAGGAAAAAGAAACGGGCACGCGAGACCGCGAAACAGAAACCGGGGCTCCGAAAGTACCGAGGAAACTCGCATTTGCGGTTATCGACTAACTTCCAGTCGCGCCATCCTCCGCCCGCCACAAATTCCGAAAATCTCCCAACAAGATGCGCACGTACGCGCGTAAATATACAGTGAAACTGCGTCGCCGATCCGATAATTGCAGATTATCGATTGCGGGATCGTTAGCTCTTCGAATGCTTGAAATTACTGGAAAGTTTGATACCAAACGAAGAATAAAAATATACTTCTTCTGGTTAATTGCGAGAGTTGAAATAATTGGTATGATATGACTTAATAATTGAGAGTATACAATAATGTAATAGTATGATATAATAATTGAGATATAATAATATAACAGTGTAATATAATAATTGAGAATAATAATATAACAGTGTAATATAATAATTGAGATGTAATAATATAATAGTGTAATATAATAATTGATATAATATAATATAATACAATATAATACAATATAATATAATATAATATAATACAATATAATATAATATAATACAATATGTAATAAGATAATAAAATATATTCTAATTTAATAACAAACTACAAATATAGTTATATTATGTACAACTATATTTTATATTAATATTCTACAACTGTATAAGAGTATAATGTAGTATAATGTGTAATAAATATAATGCAATATGAATATATATAATATAAAAGTAATATAATATAAAACAATATATATAATATATAATGTTACGTGTATAATGTAAAAATAATAATATTATATTTGTATTATATATATAATATAAATATAATACAAAAGTTATATAGCATAAAACAATATACAAATATTAAATATTAAAAACAATATGTAATATAAATATATAAGTATAGTATAGTATAATATAATATAATATACTGTAATATAATATAATATAATATAATATAATATAATATAATATAATATAGTATAGTATGATACAAAATAATATATACAGTAGTATAATAAAATCGTTATTCATTGAAATGAATAATGACAGAAATGCAACTTTGAATCCTAAATTGACATTATACTATATACCAACCATCATTTTCTTTTTTGTTCAACTTCGAGCAATCTGTCGAAAATACCTGGACAAGTTGCGTGTTCGAACGCCTCGAGACCCTCCTTAACCCGGTCTCACGAAGCGTGGCACGTGGAAAAATAGAGGGTCGACTTCCTCCTGGAGGGACGTAGGTGGAACCGGGTCCCCTCGTAAAAATTGTCGGGTTCGGAGATAGCCAACAAGTTGCTAACGTCGAATCGATAAAGGCGAGGGAGTCGAGACGTGACTCCTGACTCCTCGCCCAACGGCGAGATCTCTCCTTTTTTTCTTTTTCTCTTTTCTCCAATCTCCCGCCCTCCCGAGTTTCTATCTCTTTCATTTCTCTTTCTCTCCAAGCTCGTTTGCAGAGACACTTTTGTATCTATATTTCCTCTTTCTCAACAATAACATGATTATTGGCAGGCAGTGTGAGTGAAATATATGTATGTTCGGTCTTCTTCGAGATGAGCAAGTAATTAATGCAATTATGATTAATAATACGAAGAAGTTGTGTGGTAGAAAATGTAGTAAGTGTAGTAAATGTAACTAAACTAAACCGTAGTTTATAACATACATATATATAATATATATTAATAATATTAATAATATAATTAATTATATATAATAATATATCAATATACTATAATTTGTATATAATATATTAATTTGTAATTAATATACAATAATTTGTATATAATATATTAATAATATATACTATATAATATATATAATGTTTATATATAATATATTATGATATATTAATGATATTACAATAAATATATATTATTATAATATAATAAACATTTATATTATAATTACATAATATATAAACATTTATATTATAATTACAACCACACATTACAATTATATTATAAACCACAAATATTATATTATAATTATAAAGTTAGTCTGTATTTATTGTTTTATTATATATAATATATATATATATATAATATTGTTTAGCTGTGTTTATTGTTTTATTATATATTATTACAATAATTATATACATACATATATTATCATAACAAACATATATGCATTTCTAACAAATATTTGTCAGAAATATCATATTACATTTCTACGAATATTTATGAATATTACATTCTAATTATAAACTCTAATTGATTTATATTTATTGCCAATTATTATCGTATATCATTCTAATAACATATCGATAAATTTTACTCGTACATTAAATATAACTACGCCACATATAAACATACATTTCACAGTTTTATCATTCTTCTGTATTATCAACAATATTGCGATCTTTCATCGAGAGAATAATCACTTAATTCACAATTATGTATTAACACCATCATAATTTATAATTCTGTTAGTATTCTCCATTTGCTCCATTTGTTTAGTATCTCCATCGCTTTTGCCAGTCCTTGTTCGCCTTCCATTCGTGCCGGTATCTCTCAAGCTCGCCCTTAGCCTCTGTCTTCTCCAATTCCCCGTTCCCTTTCCTCTTCTCTCTCTGTCTCTCTCTCTCTCTCTCCCTCTCTTTATTTCTGTCGCAAGCCCCGAGACTCTCCCAACTGTGCCTCAAACGTCTTCGAGGAGTCGACGGTAATTGAGTTCTTTTACATCGGGGCGGTTCTCGACTCGCTGTAAATCCGAGAGCACGCCCGCGAGATGTCGGATCCGCGTTATCAATTCTTCGTCGAGCACCGCAAGCGACCCTCTCCGCCAGATAAGCTTCGTCGGTTATCGGTCGCTCCCGATTTGCCACCGAAGTCGCGGCGGGATCCGTTGACTTCCACCACTGCGCGGATCTGCTGATTGCAAACGAGGCTTTCGACGGGGGAGGCTTTTGCTTCGATCGAGTCGAACTCGAGGAACTCGAAAATTCGAAAATTGGAAGGATTAGAACCATGATTTCCACCTCGTAGCGAGGCAACTTGATTTGCTAGGCGACTGAGTGAATTTCTTGCATTCATTTCAAATGAAAATTTCACTTCTCGTGGATGTCACGTTCTTTGGAAGATTGTTTAGACCAAGTTACAATGGCCTTTCTAGTCTAGAATATTAGGAATTACAAGAATTTTTAATATTTAATTTTAATTTTTTCTAAATATTTGATATTTAATTTTTTTTAATAATAATTTAATACTTTGATATTATATTAATAATAATACATTAATAATTTAATGTTATAGTTTTAATATTAAAATATTAAAATATTAAATTATTAAATAATATTTTTTAATAATAATTTAATATCTAATAATATTTAATACTTAATTTTTTTTAAATATTTTAGTTATATAGAACAAGAATAATATAGAATAATGATATTATATAAATATTATGTGAATACGTATATTACGTATATTAATAAGAATTATGTATATATATATATATATATATATATATATATATATATTTAAATCTATATTTTATATATTTTATTTATATATCTTTTATTTATATATATTTATATATATATATAATTAAATACGAATATACTATTTTTATATATATAAAGTCATATTTCTGTCGATATTTCTATAAAAATAGTGTATTTCGTAAAATAGTGTATTTTTTTATATAAATTTTGTATAATTATATATTTATGTATATTCTTCCATTTAATGTATTTTACTAAAAGTCATTCGCGTCTCCAAAAACAGGCTGTCACAAATGTATAAGACTTCTATGGGAAGTTCTAAATTAGTCTTCCGGACCACTGTGACAACCCTAGCGTTGAGTAAACTGTCGCGTAGTAGTTTCCCTTCGAGTAGCGTGGGTCGATGGTTCTTCAGACGATTCACAAACAAACAATTAATTTCGTCGAATTACCCTGCACTGTGTAAATTGGGAGGCGCGTGAACGACAAGAGAGTGCGAAAAATATTAATATAAAATACAATGTGAAATGTTGTGATATAAAACGTAAGTGGTACGAATCAATGGATCCTCGGGCAACGCGAGTATTCGAGAGAGACGTCGCGATCTGTCGATCGACGGAGCACCCATATTTCATCTCTCGGCCGTGCACGTCGTCCCCGAGACGATGGAACACGGATTTTCGACCACCGAGCGTTTAACCAAAGCAAAATACCGTCGGTGATATCGGTTTCGACAGCGGATCTTTCACGTCTTGGCTACGTGCTCGACGCTTCCAATGCAATTCTTTGTACCGCGACTTGAAAGGCAGCCTCGCGCATGGTTTTTGCATAAAAGGGATTGGTAGAGTGTCTTTGAGACGCGAACCGGTCTGTAGTCCTCCTCTTTTTCTCTCCCCTCTCTCGTGAGCGATAAGGGATGATTCATTGGCGCCATAAGTTGCTGGCTACTTGCCCCGTCCCTCGGGTATAATCGAAATTTTCTTACGTGACGTGATATAATATTGTTGGGCATAAAGTGTTTAACCCTCGAATTGCGAATTTGTGTAACTACTTATGCATTCAAGGATTGATTCGACCTTACACACCCTCTTGATTTTGCACGTAATGAAATTATGTAAATTTCGTTCTATTCTTAAAACTGACAGAGCAGAATATTTTTTGAATTGGAACTTGAAACTTGGATTTAAAATTTGCGTGTCTTCAACAAAGGATTGTCCAAATTATTGTAGAACATGCAACGTTGCGAATTTAGAAAAAAATTTTTGGTTGGTCACTTCTGTGTGATTCTACTATTAAAATTGATATTTATTTATATACAAAATATTCTTGTCGAGTGTTTTATGTATTGAAAATAATGAATATTTTATGACGAACGATACTAAAATAGAATTATATAATACAATTCTATTAATAATATGAAATATGTAATATTTTATATATAAATATATATTGATGTATAATATAAATATATTAATACATAATATAATAATATAAAATGTATAATATTTTATATATAAATATATGTTGATGTATAATATAAATATATTAATACATAATATAATAATATAAAATGTATAATATTCTATGTATAAATATATATTGATTTATAATATAATAATTCTATATTATATTATATATCACGCATCATTATATTATGAATATTATAAACTTGAACAAACTTCAAATATATTAAAATGTCAAGAAATCATTCTAAAATCATGTTAAATATTCAACTGTAAAGATACAACATGCAAGTAAGAGGGGTTTCCTTTTAATATTTTGCTAACTGAGAATACTTTCTGATTTCAGGGACGTATTTCATCCTATACGACTTCAACGACATCTTTGAGAAGGATCAACCCAGTTTCCTGGAACGAGAAAGGTTTCTCGGCATCATCAACACCATCTTCAAGAACATGTCTCAGATCGAGCGAGAAGCCATTACTTTCCAGGTATATATTCTCGTTAAATTTTCATCCTCCTGTTGTCAGACCCTCCACTCCTCAGCTCAGAAAACTGTTAAACAGCTCTCGAGGGCCTCTGTGGGCGAAATTTAACCTATTAAGGGCTGAAGAAAGAATTTTTCACTATGTGCCGTGTGTGCGTGTGTGTAAGGAATTTTCTTTTTTTTTTTTTTATTAAGCGGAATATATACGACTGCAGGAAATGAGTTCGCAAGAGAAAGTTATTCGGTTTTTCTTCTTTTTTTTTTCAAAATCATGAACTTAAAGGGTGGTGGAAAAATAAATACATTGAACAATATATGTATGATGAAATATATACGTTTAAATATAAATGTATATTTTGGATAAATTCTTGGAATTATATATATTGGAATAAATATATTTAATAAAGTACATATATATACAAATTTATATATATATATTAATTTTTGATATTTATAAATTATATATTAATATTATAATTATAATTATATATATTTATATGATTATTAATATATAATGATTATATTATATATTAATATTATATATTAATTTATTTTATAATTTTATATTTATATATTAGTATATATATTAACATCTATATATATTAATTTATTTTATAATTTTATAATTATATATTATTATTTAAAGTTATATATAAACATTTATATATATAATATATATTTATAAATTTTTATGTATATTAATATAATTTATATTATATATATTATATTTTAAATATTATATATTATATATATTAATATATATAATATTTTATATTAATTTTTATATATATATAAAGTTTTGGAATTATATATTGAAGTAAATATGTTGAACAAATTCTTAAACTTGTAACGCGAATATAGCAATATAGATAAAAGCTACGCGAAATTTCCAACGAAAATACCTGGAAGGCGTAGACGCACACTAGTCGCGAAGTGAAGAACTCGTCTTAAGTGGCACAGTTTGTCACATCGGCGTCAAGAATGAGTCTTGACAGTCGATATTCCGCTCACGTCCCGCCAAGGTACACCCCACGGCCGTGGATGAACAGCATAAGACGCTGGCTGCAGTAGCAATGGACCGCGCGAGTCAGACGGTCCTCGGTACTTTGTACCGTGTTCTCCGAATAAATGGTAGTGGCAGGCAAGAGTCAGACACACCTGGTTTAAATATTCCTGTCGCGTGATTGCGTCGCGGCAGCCTTTGAATTTTCATGTCACTCGGGCTTGAGCAAATTTCATTTGTAAGTATAAAGTATATTAACGTAACTAATGCACTTTAATAAATATATAGAAATGTAGTTCAATGTGACAGAGAGTAACAGTTTAATACAACGAGTTATTTTTAATATCTGTTCGAAGACGTAAATTCTGAAGCTCCTATAATAGATTGACAAATTATTTACGAAATAATAAGAATATCGAGATGATGGAGTAACGAGAAAAATTATTTTCATTCCCGGATAGACTAAAATACATCACAGTTATTTTAAATAGCATTTAGTTAATTAGGATGATGTACTATTTAGAGATGGAGCTGTATCTCTGGATAAGAATTGATCTCCAACGACTTTCTCTGAAATTATTATAAGTTAATTTTCTTTCGGAACTTTCCCTTCCTCTTTATCCTCTTGAAAGTATAATCTGTTTTAAGGATAGTTTGATTCGGTGTTCCTTTACCGATTGGGTAATTATAGTAGATAAATCATAATAGCTTTCGTATTTTGTTTTAACTTGTATTATCGCATTTTATATTATCTCGTGTGTAACAGTATTATAATATTAATTTTATATATTAATGTTATAATATATTAGCATTTCATATTTTATTATATTATTCTAAATATGAAAAATATTATTATAATGTATTATCATAATTATATTATAATATAATACATTATGATAATTATATTGTCTTAAATATTACAATTTCATATTATTATTATTATTTTTAATTTTTATATGAAATGTCGTTTCTTAAACACGATTTTCATAATGTATGCACATACATATATTTCCTCCAAAATGTCATGTATTTAATCGAAATAATTATTTCTATCTGATTTAATATAGTTAATGTGTATATCATATGTGTATAATTTGTACACAATATGTATATTAATGTGCATATCATGTACATTATGTTTACATATTATATTATGTTATAATGTATGTATAATGTATTTACATTATGTGTTATATTATATTACAATGTATGTACATCATACGTGTCGCGTGTAGTATATGTATTTGCATGTGATATGCATTAATATGCATCATACACATTATGTTTATATGTTATATTATAATATATGTATGTTTTACATTATATGTCATATTACATTATATCCTATATTCATCTTATATTATGTATATATCCTATACATTGTATATCCTATATTCATATTGTTTTATGTGCATATATATATCCTATACAGTGTATGTTCTATATTCATATTATATTGTATATGTCCTATGTATATCCATATATATTATACTATATAACATCCTGATATATGCATATTATACATCACATACATTATTGTACCACAGTATAATATACATTATAACATATGCACAGTGTAATATACATTATAACATATGCACAATATACTATACATTGTAACATATGCACAGTATAATATATATTATAACACAATGTCCCAATGCGTGGATAATATAATACCTGCTTACGACCTGCAGCACAACGATTATGCAACTATTATAAAAAATGGAAGCAAACTCCCCCCAACGTTCAAAGATAAATTTAATCACCGTTCATAGTACCAGAGGAAGATCATTCTCTGGAGATCAATCTTCGGAGAGATAACTGTTTCAAGACCCTCCACCCTATAGAAAACCACCCTCGAAACGTTTCTCCTTCCGAGAGAAGATAAGGTGTAAACCGTAGAACTTCCGAGGATAAAGGAGATTGACAAGATTCGAGTGGAGTAAATACGATGGCAGTCTCTCGCGTTAAGTCCGGATGGAAAGTCACTCGCCCATCGCCGCCCCTTTTTCGACGCGTTAATATCACGGCGGAAATGGCGGCCGACAAAGGGCCGTGGAACACTATGGAACGCTATATATAGGGTTGGCATCGCAGTTAACCGGGTACACGCGCAGTTAACCCTGTTCGAACGATGTTTCAAAGTGGCTCTCTAACTCTCTCGCTTCTCACCTGCACGTGAAAATTAAGCTTGCAGGCTTGTTCAGGGTGTGTGCGTTTCAAAAACGAGGGACCGTATTAGCGCAGTAACTTTTTTTTTTCTTTCCATTCATTGCAATATCGTATCGTCATAAAATTAGAAGATTGTACGTCGCTGTATAATAATGTCTTGCGATTTTGTTTAACTTTCTTTTTCAGCAGTCAGTTTTAACTTTAGTTTAGGTTAGTACTTGATGCTGTTTGATGAAGAAGATTCCTCAAGGTGGCGAGAAGTTAATAATTATTCGGTCGTTTATTTGATTATTTGATTATTGTATAATATATTATAATAATTTAAAAAAATATTCCATAGATAATTAAATAATCAAATAATATTTAATTATATTTAATATAATATATTATATTATGTTATATTATATTATATTATATTACATTACATTACATTACATTACATTAAATTACATTAAATTACATTACATTACATTACATTATATTATATTATAATAAATTATATTATAAATAATTGTATGTTATGCAATAATGTATTGTACGATGTATTATGTATTACAATTGTATATTATACAATAATATATTATATATTATAATTGTATGTTACACAATAATATATTGTACAATATATTATATGTTATAATTGTATGTTATACAATAATTACAATTATTGTACAATATCTTTCATCGTTACAATACAGTACAATATTGTATTTACAAACACATATTAAATACAAATATCGTATAACATACAATTATTGTATAGTATATTTCATTATTAATTTGATTATTTATGGAATTACAGCTTAAATATTTGATTATGTGATCGTCTGTGTAACTATTTTAGTGTTCGATTATTTGTTCATCTTTATTATTTAATTATCGTTTTAATTATTTGATTTCCTATCTAATTATTTGCTTGTTTATTTGATTATCCGAGTGTTTGTTTGGCTATTCGTTGGTTTATTCGATTCGCGGAATTATTCACGTGGAAAGTGTCGATGTCGAAATGTTTAATAGAAAACGCCGAGATTTCGTACGCGTGTAAACGAAAGCGCGAAACCTCACCCATGGGAAATTTAGGGGAACGTTAATGCACGCGTTTATTCCAATGGTCCAACGGGCATCGTAAATATTGGTTGTCTGTCGCGCGGACCGTCTGATATTTCAATTATGCGCCCGAGTTCAAATAACACCAGCTTGATATCGATCTTCACGAAAATCAATTTAAATCAAAAGTAAGTTGAAAATGAACTGAACTGTACTTTCCACGTTGCTTATTTTTCCAACGAAGGTAACAAATTATTCTTATGAAATTGTTCGTTGTTTGTTGTCTCAAATGTTTTAGAATCGCCGTTTAAAATCGTCTCTTTAAATCACTCTGAACAAAAATTCGAACGATTATTCCCAAAAAACGATAGATAGGAAAATGACACAAATTTCCATATTAAAAATTGTCCGATCGTTCGATCGCTTACGACTATAGTTGATGTACAATTGTTATTTGCACTATATCTATATTTTTGTTATTACTTTTAATTTTTAGAATTTCTTCTAAGAACTCACTTTGAATTCCAATTACTGTCTCTTCGTATTTCGAATCCCAGGTGACTCGAGAAACTGGAAATATATAAATTACAAAATTTATATAAATATATAAATTTTATATATTTATTTATATTATGATATTACAAAATGTTTACTTAAAACTGGACTTTACTTATATGAAATTCATATATATTTATATATTTATTTATGTTATAATATTATAAAATTTTTACTTAAAACTGGAAATATATAAACTACAAAATTTATATAAATGTATAAATTTTATATATTTATTTATATTATAATATTACAAAATTTTTACTTAAACTTACTGGACTTTACTTACATAAAATTTATATATTTATTTATATTATAATATTATTAATATTATTTATATTATAAAATTTTTACATAAAACTGGAAATATATAATTTACAAAATTTATATAAATGTATAAATTTTATATATTTATTTATATTATAATATTACAAAATTTTTACTTAAACTTACTGGACTTTACTTATATAAAATTTATATATTTATTTATATTATAATATTATAAAATTTTTACTTAACTGAAAATATATAAATTACAAAATTTATATAAATGTATATATTTTATATAAATATTTTATATAAATGTATATAAAATTTATACATTTATTTATATTATAACATTACAAAATGTTTACTTAAAACTGGACTCTACTTATATAAAATTTACATATTCATTTATAATATTACAAAATTTTTACTTAAAACCGGAAATATATAGATTACAAAATTTTTATAAGTATATAAATTACAGAATGTTTTATGCTTCGAGATAATGTCGGGTCACGCGAGGCAATTTGTCATTTGATACCTTATTCAAACAATCTCCCAAATTTGAGATCCTCCATTTCGTTGAACGTTGAATTATTTAACCAGTCGTTTCTGAATGAAGATCGCTGAATCGACAACCCCCGGCTATTTCTACGTGGCATAAAAACGTTAAGGGTGTAATATAAAGTGGTCACGCAGCCTCTAATCTCTCGCAGGAATTTACGCGGGTCATGCTCGGGGGGAGAGAAGCCCGTTTTTCAGCCTGTTTAAGAGGCGAAACTACCACCGTTGCCTCCAATAAACTACCCTCCATTAAATTCACCGTCTTCATCTGGCCTTAATTTTCATTTTTCTTTCCCCTCCTCCCTTTTTGTCCTATTTACGAAGAAGGAAAGATATACACCGGTGTGAAAATTGCGACGAGCAAGGTTTAAAGAGCTCGCGTTTCCAAAGTAGGGAATTTCTGAGCATGTTTGCGTTTAATATCTCGATCGTTGTCCGATTTATGTCGAACATCTCATTTAAGTGAATTACTTTGAATCGATTACTCGATCCTGATTATTGACATGACTGTTTTGAATCATTGATTGTCGTGTTGTATTTCTAGTTTCATTCCAGTCATCGAAGTAAAAGTTGGAAGTTTTATTTAAATCAAATGATTAATCTTGGAATTTTATCTGTCTTGAAATTCTAATACATTTGACTAGTATATTTATATAATTCTAATGTACGTACATGTTGCAAGAGTACTTAATGTTAGATATAATTAATATTTATAGAAACTATAATAATTAATGTATAAAGAAATAGAAAATGAATTACATGTATTATAATATTACAATATTAATAAATATTGTAATACATTTTATTATAATTTATAATCTTATGGATGTATAAATCGATATTATAATGAAAATTTTACCAATATTAAAATATTATAGTATTTGTGAAATTATTAATATTACAATATTGATATATATGCTTATAGGATTATAGATCTTACATAATCTATTTATTATATATTATATTATTATCCTATATATTATAGAATAATATAATTAATATTTATAGAAACTATAATAATTAATATATAAAGAAATAGAAAATGAATGACATGTATTATAATATTACACTATTAATAAATATTCTAATATATTTTATTATAATTTATAATCTTATGGATGTATAAATCAATATTATAATATTGACAATTTTACCAATATTAAAATAGTATAATATTAATAAAATTATAATAATACAGTATTGATATATATATGCCTATAGGATTATACAGATCTTATATAATACTATATATTATAGGATAATATAATTAATATTTATAGAAACTATAATAATTAATATGTAAAGAAATAGAAAATGAATTACATATATTATAATATATTATAATATTAATATATATTGTATACAATATATTATAATATTAATAAATATTGTAATATATTTTAATACAATATATATAATATTAATAAATATTGTATTATATTTTACTATAATTTATAATTTTATGAGGTTGTATAAATCGATATTATAATATTGACAATTTTACCAATATTAAAATATTATAATATTAGGAAAATTATCAATATTACAGTATTGATATATATACTTATAGGATGATATAGATCTTTAGTATATATTACAGTACTGATCTAATTTTAATTTATTTTTCTTACAATAAATTAAATTTATTATTGATTTCGTAGATAACAAACAAATGATAATACGAAATTATTCCTGGAAAAATTCAATTCGTTAAATGAATCTGCATCATTGAGAAAATAATACTCAACTATGAAATCTTTAAAATACTATATAATCCAATTAAGTGAGAAAGCAGATTCACACAGTACTAGCAAAGAAGTGTAACAATTAATAAAAAGAAAGTAAATTACATATACATTTGTACGCATACGTTTCTACAATCTTAATTTAGTATTTTATAGTTATATGATAACAGTTATACAATATTATATATATAATATATATAATTATATAATTATATATTATATATATTATATAATATGATATTATATAATAGTTATTTAATATTATTATATATACATTATATAACAATTATAACAATTCGTCTTCATTAACAATAAATTAAATTTCTCATCAATCCTTTAGAACAAACGATCAAACGGCTGAAATAAAGTTCAAAAACTATTGTTCCAAAAAATTGATTCGATTCGAACCGAGCTACATGTACCTGCATGTACAAACATACATACATACATACATACATACATACATACATACATACACGCACGCGTCTAACAACGAGGAGAAAAGGCAAGTGTCGTCGCGATCGATCGACAAGAGCTTCAGGGCGACGATGTGCATCGGGGTCGTGGGTCGAGTGTCTCCGAGGGTTCGCCGGAAATTCCTCCTTCTTTCAAAGACAAACAAGCTTCGTGGTCGTGACCGTGGCAACTCTGCCGTGAGTGGGCAAGTGTCCGAAAAAGAGGGCGGTTCGGCTCGGTTGATCAATATCCCCTGTGTATACGGTCAATGTCACGTCACTCCCTTCCCCTTTTGTTCGAAAGTCAATCGCAGATCCGCGCGCTGTCTAATTGGCTTTCTTTCTCTCGCCGACGAGATGTCCTTTGTAACGCGTCGCAGTCACCTGTGTCAAGGATCAGAGGGTGTGAGAAGCCCTTACTCGCAACTCTTGTTCGTTTAAGGGGGCAGGACGAGTGCGACGGGGCCTATAAATTACGTATACTTTGGAGGGGGCTAGTGAAAAAAAGAAACTACATATTTGATTGACGTGAGCTTTTGTGGTTTATTTTAACACATTTATGAACTGTGAGAAGCAACATTAAGAAAGGAAAAGAGAGGGCATTTAGCTTTTCAAAGCATCCTTTCACAGAACTTTTTTTTTTTTTACATTCCAAACAGGATTAGCTGCAACAAAAAGGCAAAAAATGTTCAAAAATCTCGAGTATCGAGGGAGATGATATTGCAAAATATTAGTATAACTCGCGAAGAGTGGAAAAATTAAAGTTAAAGTCTGTGATAATAGAAAGTTATTTTATCTAGTAGTGTATACAAATAATTTGTAAATTAATAAATATTTTGTAAATTCGTGTTAACTATGCTAATTTTGTATATTAAATTTTATATATTTGTACAATATTACAATATTTAATATTACTACATTATACAATATTTAAATATTACAATATTTAATATTACTATATTATACAATATTTAATATTACTACATTATACAATATTTAAATATTACAATATTTAATATTACAATACTATATAGTATCTAAATATTACAATATTTTATACAATATAACATTATTTAATTAAATATTGTCATATTGTTACATTAAAGTCTAGTAAAATGAATTTATATAAATCAATTTATCGTTTATTTATGCCAGTATTATATTAGTATTACTTATATATTTACTATTTATATTTAAATGTAACGTCTTTTCATTTTGATGTCTGGGAACAGTTAATATCAAATATATTTAATACTCGAAGAAATAGTAATCAAAGTTCAAAGAAAAAGAAACTGAATTATACACATGTTGCAACAAGTTACACCAATATATAAGTAATAATAATAGTGATATAATAATGACAGTAAATAATCTATAAATGAATTATAATTCGAAAAGAATGAGAAGTAGTTATCGTCTCCCTCGAAATTGTAACAAATTCATTCAACTTAAATAAATTGTCAACACTGTCAAAGAAATTCGACTGTTAAATCTTTGGAATAAAATTCATTCTAAACTAAATATATATGCACGCAATTTATTTAACAAAAGGTAATAATGAAATTCATTCTAAACTAAATAACGTAATTTATTTAACAAAAGGTAATAATAAAATTCATTCTAAATATGTACACGTAATTTATTTAGCGAAAGGTAATAATAAAATTCATTCCAAACTAAATATGTACAGGCAATTTATTTAACAAAAGGTAATAATAATTCTTCATAATTGGATGGCTGGAAACAGAAAAATATTAACATTTCGTTTCAAACGAAACTTTTTCTTCTCCCCCCCTCTTTGTTACACGTTTCACTCGTTATTGTTGCTTCTTCCTCGCCCTAAATCGTTGCATTCTCGCCGGAGAAGAGCCGCAAACAAACGGAATAAATAAAATGCAACCGATTCTTCACGCAATATCGAGTATCGCGGATTTCGAGGGAATTAATGAGCGGAATATTCATGGTTGATTTGGGGTAGGGGGAGAGGAAAAAGGTGGCCACCCCCTCCTGCATACATATTTACGCGAACCGCGTCCGATTTTCGTGAAAACATCGGCAAAGCTGGCTCACTGGTACTTATGGAATGGGGGCGTAGATAAACATTTGCATATGTATGATCGGCCACCGGTCCAAGATTCCCTCAAGGGTGAGAAAAGTGGCGAGAAGGTCGCCTCTCGCGGCTCGCAGAAAAGGAAATGTCCACGTGCAGAATATCGTGACGGAGGGATTTTATTTTCGAGGTAGGAAGAGAAATGGAGAGATTGTATAGCGAATAATACTTGGACTAGTGACGATAATTGTAACGACGTGTTGATATAGTGTAATAGTAATTATGGTGTCATGTAATATTAATATAATACAATATATTAAAATAATTGTTATATAATTAAATGTAGTAATATTTAGTAATATTAATACAATATAATATAATAAATTATTAATGATTGATATAATATATTATATATTAATAATACATTAATACAATTGTTATATAATTAAATATAGTAATATTGAGTAATAGTAATGTAATATAATATAATTAATCATTAACAATTAATATGATATATTATATATTAGTAATATATTAATATAATTGTTACATAATTAAATATAGTAATATTTAGTAATATTGATATAATATAATATAATAAATTATATATTAATAATATGTTAATATAATTGAGTAATAGTAATGTAATATAATATAATTAATTATTAATAATTAATATAATATAATAAATTATTAATATTTAATATAATATATTATATATTAATAATATGTTAATATAATTGTTATATAATTAAATATAGTAATATTTAGTAATATTAATATAGTATAATATAATTAATTACTTATTAATAATAAGTAATTAATTATTAATATATAATAATATATAACAATAATAATGTATAATATATAATATAATAAATATTATTATTTATATATGATTAATATATAATATAATAATAATAATATATGATAGTATGATACAATAACATGAAGATAACTCAGGGCCTGTAAAATCCTAGTTCTACCAAAATTAATTCAAATAGCAACTCACTCTCTTCCAACATAAACTTTTATAAACGTTTTCATGGAGTGATTCATCGTTTGAAATTGTCAGTTCTTACCTCATTCGTACAAAGCATTCGAATCAAGATTTATTCTATTTATTTATTCTGTTTATAAGATTATTTTATCTATTTTATAAGATTGTTTATTGTTCCGTTCAATTTCAGAGAAACATCTATTGGAAATCATTCGAGAAATTTGTTATGTTACTGCGTTATAACTCCGAGCCGTAACGAGAAGTAGAATGAGCGCTCGAGCACGGAGTTAGGTTCCTCTCGTGAAAAGAGAACGTCTCCTGCAATTTTCTCACGAGGCGTTATATTTTCAGAAGGTGCGCGCGTTTAGTTGAAAATTTTTCACGCTCTTGGCCGGAGGAGTTCCGGCTCGGAAGTATCGCGGAGCAACGAGAGATTCGGCTGAAAGGATCGTAGCTTTTTATTCCGGAACGCGGAAGCAGCTCGATTTTTCACGTTCCCCGGGAAGAATTCTTGGATCTGGGTCGTGGGAACGTCCTTTTTGTTTCTTTTCTTAAATATTTAAAGTATGACAGTCGTAATTCAAAATTTCACTCGTCAGCTGTTCGTTCAGATCATTGCCAGTTTTATAGTAGAATTCATAAAAATTGTAGTCGATTTTAACCCTCGATCTGAGTTGTATAATATCGAATTACGGGAATTATGATTGTGATATGAAAGGAAAAGCAGTGAATTTGAATTTTCTATTTTAATCCTTCGAACTGAATATATTTTCTAAACTAAGTTTCAATCACGCCCAAACTATAGTAACTAGTGACGTAACGAACGTAATTATTTAAAAATACACTGTATATTTCACAAAAAATTATTTAAAGATACACTTTATATTTCATGAGAAATTATTTAAAAATACACTACATATTTCCCAAGAAATTATTTAAAAGTACACTATATATTTCACAAGAAATTATTTAAAAATATACTATATATTTCACAAGAAATTATTTAAAAATACAGTATAGTAAGTAACACGGTAGTAATACAGTATAGTAATAAAATAAAATATAGTATATTACATAAGAAATTATTTAAAAATATAGCATATATTACATAAGAAATTATTTAAGAATACATTATATATTTCACAAGAAATTATCTAAAAATATAGTTTATATATATATATATATATATATATATATATATATATATTACATAAGAAATTATTTAAGAATACACTATACATTTCACAAGAAATTATTTAAAAACACACTATATATTTCACAGGAAATTATTTAAAAATACACTTTATATTTCACAGGAAATTATTTAAAAATACACTGTATATTTCACAAGAAATTATTAAAAAATACACTGTATATTTCACAAAAAATTATTTAAAGATACACTTTATATTTCATGAGAAATTATTTAAAAATACACTACATATTTCCCAAGAAATTATTTAAAAGTACACTATATATTTCACAAGAAATTATTTAAAAATATACTATATATTTCACAAGAAATTATTTAAAAATACAGTATAGTAAGTAATACGGTAGTAATACAGTATAGTAGTAAAATAAAATATAGTATATTACATAAGAAATTATTTAAAAATACACTGTATATTTCATAAGAAATTATTTAAAAATACACTTTATATTTCATGAGAAAAATTATTTAAAAATACACTACATATTTCCCAAGAAATTATTTAAAAGCACACTATATATTTCACAAGAAATTATTTAAAAATACATTATATATTTCACAATAAATTATTTAAAAATACAGTATAGTAAGTAATACGGTAGTAATACAGTATAGTAGTAAAATAAAATATAGTATATTACATAAGAAATTAATTAAAAATACACTCTATATTTCATAAGAAATTATTTAAAAATACACTTTATATTTCATGAGAAATTATTTAAAAACACACTACATATTTCCCAAGAAATTATTTAAAAGTACACTATATATTTCACAAGAAATTATTTAAAAATACATTATATATTTCACAATAAATTATTTAAAAATATACAATTATTTGAAAATATACAATTTAAAAATTACAATTATTTGAAAATATACAATTTAAAAATATACAATTATTTAAAAATTCACTCGTCTGTAAAATATTTGAGAAAAAACTACAAACCGGTGATTTTGACTACTTTGATAGTGAAAACCTAAGAATCATTTCGTTTCACTTGGAGGACAGTTTTCACGTCGCTGAAGGCCGCGAACAAAGCGCGCGAAGCTTCGTTCGAGTCGGGAGTGTCCGGGCGTTCGAGGCGTTCTCCCCTGACGTCAGTGAAACGTCATCCGGATTAACCGAGCCACGTTATTTCCTCCTCTTCCCTCGTTCTCCACACTCGCGCGACTCGACTCGAATAAAAACCGCTCGCTCGACTTCGTTTCTTTCTACCATTTTCCGGCCTTTCATTTCGGCCTTGTCCCATTGAAATTCAAGCGACCAACGAGCACCGTGCATTCTGCATCGTGTCGGGTCTTTGCAACGACACGAAGCTAGTTTTTTTTTCTCTCTTCTTCTTCTTCTTCTTCCTCTTTTTTCTTCTCGCGTAGCACACGAGAAATTGGAGAGAGGCCTTTCCACAGGTGGCCCGCGCGCGGATGGCGCAAAAGGCCGAGCCGCAGATAAAAGGGAGCGCCGAAAATTGATTTCCGACAAGGTGGCCGCATTTACATACTACTCGTACGTTCCTCGGCCAGCCACCGGCGGATGCGTTCGCCTTGGCGCGCGATTTTCACCCCCTCTCCCCTCTCTTACTGCCGTATTGCTGGTTTTCAGAAAAATATGCAGGAATTTGGAATAAAAGATGTCTTATTGACATTACTTTGTTGTTAAGTAAAGTTAGAAATTTTATTTAACTGGGAAATTGATAGAAATAGAAGCTTTAATATTACGGTGACATGAGAGATTAGGACTAAAACTCGCTACGCTCTCTGTGTTTTCCTTTAATCTCTTGCGCTGGAATGGACGTGCCAAATATTTTCTTGAATTTTAGGTATACTGAATATAATATAATATAATATATTTTAGGTATACTGAAATATAATATAAATACTTAGGTATACTGAATATAATATAATATAATATATTTTAGGTATACTGAAATATAATATAAATATAATATAAATATAATGTAATATAATGTAATATAATACAAATATAATACAACTATAATACAAATATAATACAAATATAATACAAATATAATACAAGTATAATACAAGTATAATACAAGTAAAATACAAATATAATACAAATATAATACAAATATAATATAAATATAACACAGGCAAAACAAATAATAAATTTTTACTTCTTAGTAATTTCTATCCAGTGAATTGCTGTGCACGGTTCGGTCACTCGTTATGGTCCGCGAACCGGTTACCAGCGCAAGAGGTTAACCCCGACTTCAGTTTGCTTCAATTATACCCAGATATGGGTAGCCCGGAAGTTTCTTCCCAGTATAGTTTAAAGTGTTAGTTTAAAGTAATAGTTTAAAGTAAAGAAAATGAATTTTTCAGAAATAAATGAGTAAAATTTATTTTGTTAATTAATTGATAATATATTAAATAATTTTAATTATCTTGAAAGTGAATGATCTAAATATCTATACGCATATATTATTTTCTTTTTGTAAAATAAGAAACATAAATATATATTTAGAAATTAAATGTTCGTCGTATTTATTAATATCTAGCTTTTTTTTGAACTAATTTTTGTAATAAATCTAAGCTTAATGATAAAACATCTAGAATATAAGGTCCAATAACTTCGATCCAATTCTGAAGTTGCCACCGAAACAAACGACAAACAACTGCGACAATTTGCCAGATCTTTTAAATCTCGTCGAAACTCTCGATTTTGCCAGAGCTCCCCGGTCGTCGTTCTCAACGACAATGAGCTGAGAGTGGTCAGATTGGTCCTTGGACAGTTTCGTCCTTGGTCAGGCGTCGTATCAAATGACGTCAGAATTAATTATTTACTCGCGTGGCGGAAGACGACGGCCACTGCCGGGCGGGTGCAGCCTGAAAAATTGAGAGGGGCGACGGGGGGAGGGAGTGTGGCGACGATCGATCCTGGCCAGGAGTTTGCAGGGGTCTGCACAGGCATTCGCAAACGCGTGTTCATAATTACCGACCCAGATACTCGTTAACTCCCGGTTTTAGGGTTAATTATAAATGTGCTACGCGCGGCGTATCTTATCTCGTTGCCGATGTTTTAGCTATCGAATCCACACACACACACACACACACACACACACACACACAGACTTCCGTTGCCTGGATTTCGTCGAACGAAATTTCATCTCGGATGAGAGAGACGCGTCTCCAACCAAATTGTCGGAACACTGTTAACACATTAAGGAGATATTAAGCTGGTGTTTTTTTTTTTTTTTCAACTTTGTCAGGGAATTTTTTGCAAAGAAACTGTTACACCTTTTGCAGTGAAATTGACAGAGTTTATTTGTACGTATTTCAACGACGTTTTGGAATTTTTTTAGGACAAGGAAAGTTAAAATTAGTGGCACTGCATACTCTCGAACGTAGTCGCTTTTGAAAAAAGGTCGTCTCACGGTGTCCATGATTCCGGCCATTCTGCTTGTCGGAAATGCAAAAAACATGAATGTTCCTTAATTGGTACGAGTTTGGCTATGAGCAGGTATGAAAACAAAAGAAAAAAGTCGGTAATTAAAAAAGTGGCGATACTTTGAAGTTCGATTATCGAATTTTTGCATGCTTTTGTTAAACTTCGGAAGCCTGAAAAAATATAAAAAATAAAATTTTTTGGTTTGATTCTGGTAGGGGCTATAGTCGCACATGTACTAAATGCGTATTTAAAATTTCGAGTCAATTGGTCAAGTAGATTTTGAGATATCATGGACACTGTTTTGACAAACATAGTTTCCAGAAAAATGCCATTAAAGTTTAGTACTGCGGTAACAATGACGCTGGTCGTCGCTTCGAACAACCATAATTTTCGTTAATTTTAGGAGTAATTTCACACGTAAAGTTACAGAGATTTTGAAACTTACGTCCTTTAAGAATATGCAAGAAAAAAAAAATCGATTTTTTTCAAAAGTTCACACTAGAATAAGTTTCGACGTAAATTTAAACGTAACGTCGAAGAATGTCCCCAATTATTCTCAAAAAAAAAAAAAAAAAAAAAACTTGACTAAATTGACCGAATTTATCTCTCGAAAATTTTAATTCTGTTCTGAATTAACCTACATTCGAAATTCGACGAGTCGCCCATTAATGCAGGCGTTTTTATTTAAAATCGAACAAAATCCACGGTGAATCAAGTCGATGAGAAAAAGCGGGAGGGAGAGAAAAAAATATCGAAACGTTTCTCCAATTTGTAGAATCTCGAGGGTCGTTAACCGGCCGGCGTGGAGGCGATTTTGTAAAATCGGTTTCGAGAGCCGCGAACAGAGAAAATTCGTATTTACGAAGCTTGCCGCGTAATTAAACACCGCCCCATCGCCACCCTACAATTAGTGAATTCGCATCGCCATCAACCGTGGGCATATTCGACTTTCAAATTTCTATCCTCGTAAAACTCACCTCGGCCGACCCGGTTATACACCGATTATTTGCCGTTCGAAAATTCCGCTCGACACGAATCTGTTTGGACTGGCGTGAAGCTCGAACGAACTGGAAAGTGCAAATCGCTTTGTTGAGATTTGAAATGTTTATTGGAATAATATATCGTGCATATCGTGAATTTCTAGTTTGGCGGTTTTGTTCCCAATTTTGCCTATTTCTGTTTTGCCCCATTTTTGATAGTTCTAATAGTTTAATAATTTTTTTCGTTTAATTTATGTTAATTTATATTTTTTTATTTATATCTGTATATATTTTTTCATTTAATTTATATTTTAATTTATATGTATATATTAAAATATGAATATATATATTTTTTTATAATATATAATATATAATATATATTTATATTTATTTAATTTATATTTATATTTTAACATATATTTATATTCATTTGCTTTATATTTATATCTATGTATTTTTTTATTTATATTTAATTTATATTTACATCTATATATTTTTTTATTTATATTTAATTTATATTTATATCTACATATTTTTTATTTATATTTAATTTATATTTATATCTATATATTTTTTTATTTATATTTAATTTATATTTACATCTATATATTTTTTATTTATATTTAATTTATATTTTACCATTTATGTTTATATTTATATTTTTTTATTTAATTTATATTTTTATATTTATATCTGTATATTTTTTTTTATTTAATTTATATTAATTTTTATTTTTTCTTTATTCAACATATATTTAACATATTATAATCTTTTAATATTTAATTTATTATTTAGTGATTTCTTTTAATTCTTCAATTTCTTTATTTCTATCTTGCCCATGTTTAATAATTTGATATTTTTATAAAAATTTTCATTTGATAATAATTTTGATATTTTTGAAAAAGAAGAAACAAGAACCATATAACTATTTCCACCGAATGGCCGCGAAACTAGAAATCTAACAAACACATTGTAGAATTTCGATTAAAATGGTGAAATTGACGCGAGCAGAAACACGAATTGTTGTTCGAAACACAAACTAAGCACAAAAAACGTAGATTGTTTTATTAACGTGTGGAAAAATTTATTAGAACAACAAATGATTCGGGTCGGACCTCTGTAGAAATGGTCAAAATAATGTTTCGGTTGAAGCTCGGAACGAATCGAAATGAAAATTAAAACGGAATGTAAATTGTTTCGTTGACGTGTGAAAATTTTATTAGAATAATAATATAAACCCTCGATCGAAATTGTTATAATAATAAAATTCAATCGGAAGGTTGTATGTAAAAGTGTAATCAACGTAGAAATGAGTTTGAAAAACACTAATCGTGTTATTGAGGTATAAAAAAATTTATGAGAGTAATAAATATTTAACTCGCAGAAGCTCGATTAAAATGGTCGATTAAAATATTTGGAACAAATGAGAATAAACTAAAAAATGTAAAAAATCGTTTTATCGAGATGTGAAAAATTTTATTGGAATAGTATTGATATACTTTGCTTTGAAAATCTTGTTCAGCGGGTTTGAGGCACGAAATAGTTTTCATAGTTTAAAAGGAGGAAGTAACTTTCAGAGCCTCGAATTAACTTAAATCTTCAATCTTGGATCGTAAATTTATGCAGGAAATTTCAGTCATCTGAAAGTGGGTAAACTTATTTTAAAAAAAAAACGAAAAAGAGAAGAATGAACAGTTAGTTTCATTTCTACTTTCAACAGATTACAGAATCAATTGGGAAAAAATTTTCGTGGATTTAAAATGAGAAGGTAGAAGTTTCCTGAACTTCGAGTTAATTTTGAATCTTCAACCCTCGACTAAATCAATTTTTAAATTGAAAACTCTTGCTTGAGAAAGAAAAAAAGTAAATAGCTTTATTTGTTTCTACTGACAAGGTTCAATTCTTGTTCTTGTTTCTCAATATTTTTTAATTAGGCTTGTTTAATAATTATAATGATACAATGTTATAACATATGTTCTAAAATATTTAACAATCACAACGTTGGTTAATTATATTTGCAATATATATATTTTGCATTTTGCAACTCTATGCAATATATAACAAATGATATTATTTTAAATTTCGTAAATCAGTATTATTCAGCGATTGTGAATTTCAATTTCACACACGTCAAAGCCAAATCCAGAATGAAATTATATTTTATTAATGATATCGCGAATTCCCGAAAATTACACATCAGATAAAATTAAATAGAAGTTAGGTGTGATTCTGAATAAAAGAAAAAAAACTGTTACACTACAATCTCGATCTTATTCTAACAAACAAAAATATTCATAATCTTATATAGAGAATGTACACTTTGATGCAAAGTTGAGAGAAGATCCTCTCGAGATTCTTTTCTTCTTTTTTTTCTTAAAATTAATTAATTATAGTATATTATATATTTAATATATTTTATTAATATAATTATAATTCAGTTAATTATAATATAGTTAATTAAAAGTTATATTAATAGTTATATTTAAAGTTAATAGTTTTAATAGTTATAGCTAAATTAATATATAATATAAAATATATAATATTAAATATATATAAATATAATAGGTTTAATGTTAATATATTAAATATATACATACATATAATATGTTTAATATTAATATACTAAATATATAAATATATTTAATATTAATATAACCTACGTATAATATAATATAATAAATTTTATATATATATATATATATATATATATATATATATTAATTTTGATTTGATTATATATATGTATAGGAATAGAAAATGATTGAGAGATACAGTTCAAGCATAGCAAGGTCAGAGAATGGTCAGTAGAAACAGATGGCACATGATACGACATTTTACCAGTGATATTAATGGTCTCCAGTTATCGAGCTAGTAAATCAGGTACCGTGGTTACACAGTTGCCTCGATAAGTGGCAACCCCTTGAATCTACTCCCCCTAACTTCCCTGTTTCTCTCTCTCTCTCTCTCTCTCTCTCTCTCTCTCTTCTGTTGCGTTTCATTTCTTTTCTTAAATTAATATATCTCTCTAAACTCCACAATCTTTAGTAACGTCGTGTAATTATATTCTTGATATTATATTATAATTATATTCTTGAAATATATAAGTTAAATATATAAATATATAGTTATAATTATATTCTTGAAATTATATTTAAATAATTTATTTTTAAAAAAGAAACAATTTTACGTAACTTTGTATATCTATAATCTATAATCTGTATCAGTCACATTTCACCTGTATAATTCACATTTTGAAAATTTTATCTTGGGCAACATTTATGTAGATGTTGCACAACTATTTTATTATTTTCGTCGTTTAACTGTTTGATCATTTATTTTATTATTGAAATTCTGTTCGATATCTATTTGTTGCTCGATTATTTTATTTTTTAATAAAATCTTTTGTTTAATTATTTAAATTAAGTTTGTTATATGTGTGTGTCGTATTATTTTGTTTTTATAATGTTGTTATATATTATTATATATTATATATTGTATATTATATATTATATATTATGTATTATTATGGTCGTATTATATATTATATTATAATGTCGTATTATTATATTTATAATGTCAACTGTTACTTCATTACTCGGGAAGAAATTATTATTAAATGAAGGAAAGTCTCGTTCTTTTTTTTTCTACATAAAAATTATCTGACGCAAGACGTTACGAACCGACAGAACTATCGAAAAAATAAAAATTACGCGCGAGGAATATTAAATGTTTTTTTTCGAAACTGAAAAGAGAATATCTCTTATAGGTTATTTTAACGAAGAATAATATATAATGTGATACAAACGTGGAATTAATGGATCCAAGTAAGTGGAACGTATTTATGTAAGAGAGCATGAATTTTGAAAGACCTTTCAGTCCCTTGTTATCGTGAAAATTCAAAAGAGAAATTCAATTCAAAAGTTGTCCCCTTACAACGTCGTTCAACTTGAAAATTACATGTTCGTATTAAACCATTCGTGTTTCGAAAATTTTACATCTGCGTTACTGTTATTTTTATTATTTCACATTTGCAGCAACTATCAGGTCATAAATTCGAGATCGATGCAATAAATTTAATTTTAAATTAGTCTTCAATTTAAATTAGTCTCCTTTCGAAAATTTTCCAAGTATTTAACTTTCGAAAAATTTACAATTTCTAATTATCTAAATTTCCTCGATTTAATTTGAAATATAAATTTCTAGTTTCTAATTTTTCCTTTTCATAATTTACGATTAACTAATGATTCTTTCCCCGGTATAAATGAATGAAATTCTAGTTGTCAAAGAATTTTCTTGCATTTCATCAATATCAGATGCAGAAAAATACGTGACAGTATTAACAGTTTAATAATTGATAACGACAACGATAATAAATATACATTTTATTCTTATTTTATTATCGGCTATGTTAGACTTGTTTGTGCTTAACTTAACGTAGATTAAATCATTAAGTATCGTCTCGGATATTCAATTATCAAATATCATCTAGGATATTAAAAAAAAATTTATCACGTTATCAAAATAGTCTTTGTCGTTCAAAACTACCCCCACGTTTTAGAGAAAATTTTCTTTCATTAGCTTAGCATGAAAAAACTGATTTTTCTTTCTTATACTCCGTTTCCCGATAGAAGGAGAAATATCATAATTTCCGAATGTGTAAAAGAGTTTTGGCACTCTGCCAAAAATTATATCGCTCTGGAAAATAATCGTGTAGGTAACTTTAAATGACAAATATAAATTCCAGTATCAGTAATAATGTAAATAATAATAATAATAATATAATAATAATATAAATAATAATATAAGTATAATAAATAATAATAGTGTAATTTTTATTAATAATCGAAACAATATAAATATAAATAATACTATAATAATATAAATATAATAAAAAATAAAATACAATAATAATATAAATTTTAATAATATAAAATTAATAATAATATAATAAACAATAATATACAGTAACATGTATATTGTTGTTCATTATATTATTATTAATTTTATATTATTATCACATAATATTATATAATAATATAAATATAATAAACAATAATATGCAATAATAATATAATCTTTATTAATAATAATTTAAACATTATATAAATATAAATAATAATATAATACTCTAAATATAATAAAAAATAATATACAATAATAATATGAATTTTAATAATATAAAATTAATAATAATATGATAAACAGTAATATACAATAATAAAAACACAAGTTTTATTAATAATAATATAAATGTAATAAACAATAATAATAATTCTGAACATTCGACTCGTGAAATTGTATAATGAATTGCTTCACTTGACGACTTCTACACCCCCCCCCCCCCAAAAAAAAAGGGGGAACACCTCGGAATAGTAATCGCTCGGTAAGGTTGCTCGGAACGGAAGAGAGTCGAGCAGAAACGAGCATTTCAATTGGACGAGATAATCACGCCGGGTGAATATTGATTCTCCGTGGTTGTCGTTTTACGGCCGTCGTAAATTACGTGCAAACGCAGGTGAAATCGTGGCGTTCGGCGCGGAGTAGTTCAGGAACGAGGGTGAGATCACCCCTTTCAACCCCTTTCAAGCTCTGCCACGCCGGCTCGGAGCGTTCCTATGGTCATTTCTGTCTTTCTTCGTACAATCGTCCTCCGTTGAATAAGGGTCGCCCGTTATTTCGTATTATTTTTGATCGTACAAACGATGAAATATCGTTTAATAATTGCACAAGTATAACTATGCATATACACGTGTACATTTATATTGTAGAATGCAGTTATTTATTATTAATTATATTTATATTTGTCACTGTACATTCACGATTATATTGTGCACAATACACTGGCTGATATGTGTACAATTAACATATTATACTGATATACAATTGTATTACACAATATATATAAAATTGTTGCTGTGTGTGTGTTGCAGTTATATTGTACAATTAATATATTATATTATGACGCACATTATACTTTACAAAATATATTACTGTACATATGCAATTAACATGTTTGTGTAATATATAATTATATATACAGTTTATATAATATATAATTATAATATAGTTTATATAATGTAATTTATATTATAGTATAATATAATATATAATTATGATATAATTTATAATATATAATTATATATACAGTTAATAAATTATATATAATATATAATTATAATATAGTTTATATAATATATAATTACAATATAATATATTATATAATATATAATTATAATATAATTATATATACAGTTAATAAATAAATTAATTGATATATTATTTTCTTAATTGGTGTTGTGTTAGGAGCACTAATATTGAAAAAATTGAACAAGATTTTTTACAATTACAAGTTTTATTGGCTTGTACACATATACAATTAATAAATGCTACAAAATTGATGCACATGTTGCTCACTTAATTCTAATTAAATTAACATAAAATTGAAGAGCAAAAACAGTACTTAATACAAATTTTATAGAAATATCATTAAATAATAACAGATTTTTTTGAAATGTTACTCACACAAGGTACTTGCTAGTGATTCATATTTCATATCAAAACTTGAACAAACTTTATATATTGTTAATAAGACTGATGAGTTTCAATGAAACAGAGAAGTTATGTATCTGTGTTGTAGTACTTACGTATTTATTATTATTAATTATCCACGACTTTGCATGTTTTCACTAACTAAAGAATGAACAATTTCACCATTTAGCAAGCTCTATTTTGCTACTTAATATCGAACAGAAATTCAGCGATAACAACGAACGAAAAGAACAAAATTCTCCGATCGAGCACCTGTTTATTTTTTTTTACTTTTCTCTTCGTTTCTTTTTGCTGTCGAGCACAAAGGGAACGAAAGGGGTCCGGGACACGAGTCGCGGACAGAATTCGTAACCAGGATTATTTCCCCGTCACGTAGACGTTGTTTCGTTGTTGTATCTGCGCGGAAGCGGAGCGAACCGTGAGAAACAAAAGGAGAAAGAACCGTTTCACAGAGGTGTCCAGCCACGGGGGACTCCAGCGCGATATTTCCCCCAGAAAACGAAGGTTTCAGCCTCGAATTGAATCGACGACAATGCACACCTTGCCTCACCCCCCTCCCTCCCTCCCTCCCTCCCTCGGGGGAAGAACTTTTATTTAAATAATCTTCTTCCTCTTGTTTGTTTTTTCTTCTTCTTCTTCGTCTTCTTGTTCTTCTTCTTCTTGCTTTCCAACGATCTTGCTGTCATCGTGTCTGCGAGAAAAGGGGAGCTTGGACTTTTTCTTTTACTCGACCTACTTGAACAGAAGAACACAGAGAGAGAGAGAGAGAGAGAGAGAGAGAGAGAGAGAGAGAGAAGGATCTTCTTCTTCTTTTTTTCCAACCTGTTTCGCGTATTTCCATTTGCTTAAAATATGGGTCGTTTTATATAGCTGCCATTCTTCTAGTGGGATTGCAAATAATCACCATTTGACGCAACATTCGTTTGCCTTCTTGGATCATTCATTCTTTTATTACAGTTCCGACTTTACCTGATTTCACCCTCTGTAGGTTAAATATATTTTCCATTTGCGTATAATGTACAATGTGTAATATAATGTATATAGTCTGTGTTATATATATTGTTTGATATTGCATTAATTATTGTTATATTGATACACGGACTCTGTATTAATTATTAATCGTTATATCAATCACTATTATTGCTGTTATATTATCATTATTGTTATTATAATATATAGATTAATAATTAATAATTTCTGTAATATATATAATATATATACACTAGACTATAATTATATAATAATAGTAATAATAGACTATAATTGTATATATAATATATACACTAGACTATAATTATATATATTATATATTTTATTTTTTAATATTAGAATCATGAAGAAAAACTCCAAGGAAACACCTGACGCTTTTTCTGTTGCTACGTATCTGAGTTGCATAATTTTACGAAATTTCAAGAATTTGAATTAATTACAATTGTTGTTACTGCTACTGGCCCCGATTGTTTAAAAATTACCAAAGTTACTTAGAGAAACCTAGAATGGTTTTTTTGCAGATGATTTCTTTTTTCAAAGATGAAAAGTTCACTGGGCGAAAAGTTCCAATATTTCTGTGGAACTTTCAGCTTGAAATGACGCAGTTATTTGCGACAGTTTCAAAACAGTCAGTTTCAGTTACTGTGCGACGCGTATTTTTCAACAAGGAATTTATTTTACATGTGAACCATATCAATATGGAGATATCAAGTTTCGATATTTATCGAAGAAGTTAGAAATTTCGATCGTAACTGAGTTATCGTTGACCCATACCACTTGATGCTTTTATAAAAACAACTCTCCAACCTTTTAAAAATATTATTCACTCCGAATCAAGTTACTGTATGCTTGTATGAACAAATATAAGACGATATTCATGAGAAAATCTGTGATTTTTAATCGTGAATCATTTATCTTTGATCTATACTACTTTTGGCTTTTATAAAACAACTTTCCAGCCCTTTGAAAAAATTATTCACCCCGAATCAAGTTACTGTATGCTTGTATGAATAAATATAAGACGATATTCATGAGAAAATCTGTGATTTTTAATCGTGAGTCACTTATCTTTGATCTATACTACTTTTGGTTTTTATAAAACAACTTTCCAACCCTTTGAAAAAATTATTCATCCCGAATCAAGTTACTGTAAGCTTGTATGAACAAATATACAATGATTCATGAGAAAATCTGTGATTTTTAATCGTTAGTCACTTATCTTTAATCTATACTACTTGTGGCTTTTATAAAACAACTTCTCAACTCTTTAAAAAAATTATTCACCCCGAATCAAGTTACTGTATGCTTGTATGAACAAATATAAGACGATATTCACGAGAAAATCTGTGATTTTTAAACATGAGTCACTTAACGTTGATCTGTACTATTTGTGGCTTTTATAAAACAACTTTCCACCTCTTTGAAAAATATTATTCTTCTCGAATCAAGCTACTCTAAGCTTGTAACAATAAACAGAAGACGATGCTCGTGGGAGAGTCTGACTTTTAATCGTAAGTCACTTATCGTTGATCTATACTACTTGATGCTTTCATAAAACAACTTTCTAGGCTCTTGAGAAAAAGATATATTCACGTTAAACCAAGTTCTTAATTCATGATAACGAGAAAAAGTCGATATTTATGAAAATGTTTGTAATTTTTTTATTTTGACTGATTTATCGTTGACCTACACTACTTGCTACTCAAACTCGTCACTTGTATCATCGAAATATTCTGCTTAAAGTCGCGAATTTTCAATTGAATCCTTACAGAAAGCTGAAAGAATATTTCTTACTTTTAACACAGAATCATTCGTAAGGAATTAAGCTAATTTTCACGAGGGACAGACGACTTGAATGATAATAATATATATAAATAATAAATATATATTATTAATTCGCGTGTAGTATCTGTACTTTGATAGTTAATAATTATTCTACAAAAAAAAGAAAAAAAAGTTTAAAAAACATACGTCTTCGAAAGTATTGAAAAACATTGACACATTCCAGATATAAAATTCCATCTGTATTTAAAATGAATTTAAAATGATTTTTGTTAAATTCGCGAACACGAAGGATCTCAGTGTTTTTAAACATCCTCGAGCGCTTCTGTCAACATTTCTACAGGAGGGAATGAAATGTTTCAAATAATTTTAAAACACATCTCTTTATTATCATTTTCGTTAGATTATTCAATCACTGACATGAACTACAGCCAAGTATAGATAGATTTTCTAATCGACTAATTCAAAAAATCGTTCGCTCCGATCGTTTGCCAATCGTTTTTGCAAATTTCTCGATGTTAATTTAAAAAATTTTCTCAATTAAATTTAAAAGTTTAAATTGTTGGATAACATTCATTTGTTAGAGTTTTCGACCGTCTCGAACGCAAATTGCGAAGCGAACGAGCTTTCCCTTTGACGGCGAAGGAAACGTGTACCATCTGACGAGAAGTTCCTCGGTTTATTAAAACATTTCCCCCGCTGTCGTACGCAATTTCGAGTGAAGGAGAAGCGCTCGTAAAAGTTGCGGCGTCGCAAGATTGCGAAACTATCTCGTTGCACCGCCGCAAAACAAGAGCACGAGCATGCTCTTGAATTTGTTTTGATTAATATTTCGCGACGCGCGGAGAACCGGGTGGACATTGATGAAATATTTTCGTGGATTTTCGTGCACGTCCCTCTCTTACCGAGTGCCAATATAGCTGGTGATCAAGTGACATTTGAGAGTAATTTGTGTTTTGAGAATGAATATCAAATGAATATATGGAAAATGAAAATGAATTTGGTGCATTGAAATTTTCGTACATTTAGTGTACCTTTTTCTCTCACATATGCAATTAGTATTGATTGCAGCTGAATAATATTTGAAAATTTATTTATTATATACTAAAGTATATTATTATCATTATTTATTACACATCATTGGTACGTATGTTTGTATCGATAAACTTTGATGTATTTCATCAAATGGATCTTTGTTGTAATTTCTTCAAAAATAATATACATAGCAACTATATTAATATTAAATATTATTCAATATTATTTAATTTAATATTAAATGTATTATTAATATATTATTATATTATTAAATTTAAATATTATTTAATATTTGATTATTGTACATAATAATACAGTATACAACGAGTATTATTATATACAGTATATAATACAATAATCAAATATTAAATAATATTTAAATTTAATAATATAATATATTAAGAATATATTTAATATTAATATATATTATTCAATATTATTTAATTTAATATTAAATATATTATTAATATATTATTATATTATTATATTATTAAATTTAAATATTATTTAATATTTGATTATTGTATTACAGTAATTGTATATAATAATACAGTATACAACGAATATTATTATATACAATATATAATACAATAGTCAAATATTAAATAATATTTAAATTTCGATTAATGATAATTGTATTATTAATAATATTATTATATTAATATATAATAATATATTAGGAATATATTTAATAATATTATATATTATTCAATATTATTTAATTTAATATTAAATATATTATTATATTATTGAATTTAAATATTATTTAATATTTGATTATTGTATTATAGTAATTGTATATAATAATACAATATACAACGAATATTATTATATATAATATATAATACAATACAATAATATTGTTATATACAATATATAATACAATACAATAATATTATTATATGCAATTTATTATATTATAGTAATTGTATATAATAGTATTAAATATATATTGTTATATATATTATTTGTATATATATTATTAGTGTTAATAATGAACATTATTCAGTGATTACATTAGTATCAAATATTATTAGAAACACTAATAAAATATTACTATTTAACTATAATGGCAGTCTTCAGCCATCTAACTGTCATTCAACTGTCGATTTTTATTCATTTACATGATTTTTTAAAATTTGAAACTATCAAAATGCACAGAATATACACAACATATATATATATAATATAAAACGTACAAAGTAGGGTGTTCATTATGTAATGTTTAGTAAAAGAGAGCAAATTTCTATTTTGTGTTTGATTTCTTCGAAGTTTCAAAATGCCGTCTGAATCTTATATTATTCTTACGTTTATTCTTTTATATAATTATTATTTCGTTAAGATTAAATTGTGCTTTATGCTGCGATAATCCACAAACGTCGAAACACTTATCTGAATGAGTCACATGTATGAAACGCGTGTATTCGCGATTTCCTGGCGAATCGCGAGCTTCCTCTCTCGATTCGCCCTCAACTTCCGGTTGCCTCGAGAACGCACACTTGCGTCGAGATTCTTGCGCGAATATCAACGAAAGATCGGAATTGGCTATTAAAAGTTCGCGATAACTTTTCGAAGTGGCTAGACGAGGAAGCTTCCCCTTCCCCCCTGTATCGAGAATCAGTTTCCCCCGTCTATACCCGGTGTCGCGCGTTTGATTTCAGTTTGTTCTCTCGCTGTTATTTCTCTTGTAGATTTCTGTACACTCGTGGAAATCACAAATGCATGAACCATCTAAAATGTATATTTCGATGCACAATTGTTGTATAAAAGTAGCATTTAATTAAATAAATGAATTTCTAAATGTCATTAGATATGATACAGCTTGGAATGTTTGATAATTTCCAGTCGTAAATGTTATTTGATATAATTCATCAATATCAGTCGCTTCGTCTAAGTGAAAAGCAAAGAAAAGAATGATTTTTCAGTTTCTTTAAGTATCATTAATTTTGAAAATTAATCTAGGTGAAAATTTGAGAAAATTGACGAATATTGCAGAAATAATTTCGTGCAAAAATTTTATATAGAATCTACGCATTTGTTGCCGTAGAAAAAGCATAGAATTTGGTATATTAATTGTATACATATGTACATGTGCATGTATACATATCGTATAATATATCTATATATGTGTGTGTATTATATTAATTGTACATGTATAATTATATTATACAATATGTACAGTAATATATATTGGACACTGTAATTGTACATATGTATAATACATTAATTATATGTACAATTATATATTGCACACTATAATTGTATATCTGTCCAATACATTAGTTACGTATGTACAGTAATATATATTTGTACAAGAGAGCTGGCTAACTGGCAGCTTGCTGGCCCCCCACTTCTCTGGTCGCTACCCCCTCCACTGCACCGATCTCCCCACTACATTGAAATGAGAGGAGTGGGGCACAGCGAGGAAATTTCAATGTAGAGGGGAGGTCGATGCAGTGGAGGGGATAGTCTGTGGACCGCCAGTTAGCCAGCTCTGGCGTAAACCATCATTTTCTTGCAAATTCACACTTTTACAAATAGAATTGAGGAAACTGATTTCACGTATCAAATATTATATGTAATATACTATATTCTATAAATATTTTTAAATATACTCTAAATAATATACTATTATACATTATATTTTTAAATATACTCTAAATAATATACTATTTTATACTATTATATACTATATTTTTAAATATATTCTATATAATATACTCTAAATAAATATTCTATAAATATTTTTAAATATACTCGAAAATATTAGTATTCAAAATTTTATTTTTAATAACCAATATTTGTCACGGGGTAATGAAATTCTTTTTGTATAGTGTATTATATATTAATTGTATATGTACAGTAACACACACACACACATATATATACTATGGTAATTGTATATATGCGTAACACATTAAATTGAAAAGAATCGTAAATTAAATGTCACATTAACGTTGATCCTCGACAGATTAGTTTATCCTTGGTCGATTTCACTTTATGTTCTTTTTACAAAGTCGTGTGACACAATCGTTGTACGATCGATGTATATAATATATGTATAGTAATTAGCACTAGCTGGTGGGGTAGGTTTTTCTCTAAACGATAACGATTCCCGTCCTCGCGAGCGATACGTTGTTAGAACGTTGCAAAAACGTAGTTGCATCAAGTCGACGCATCGGGGGCGCAACCGTGGAATTAAGTTTAATTACAGGGCCGTTAATTTCACCGGCACACCTCGTGTGCCCGCCGATAACGGAATTATCACCGGAGGCGATCAACTTCGATTCTAATGCTCGACACGGTACGCGATCGTGCCACGCAGACCACCTGCATGTACCGGGTGCATACACTTTTCATATACTTGATCAAAAAAGTTACGTCGAAGCTCGATACGTTGTATATCACTGAAAGTCAAAATTTATATTCTAGTAGTCTTTTTTATTTTTTTTTTTTTTTTTTTTTTGGAGTTAGATTTGGACTGACAATAGAAAGATAAATCTGGATTGAATATTAAGATAAACTGATGTATTAAATAATAATAAACAATACTATTTATGTAGCAAGTTACGTGGATTATGATGTGATAAATTATATCAATCGTATTGTATCATTTCAGTTAATATTACAATATTAATTAAATTGAAATGTATTATGATATAGTGAATTAAGTAATTAAAGTACTACATTGAATAAAGGTAAATTAATTGTATATTGTATTGTATTTTAATGGTATAATACAATTATGGTGCTACATTGAATAAGGATAAATTAATTGTATATTGTATTGTATTTTAATAGTATAATACAATGTAATATAATTATATATTGTTGATTTAATTCAATCTAATTGTATTCATTTATTGAACAGACATTTAGTCTTAATGTACATATGTTATATATATATTTGTTAAAAATTAAATTGACTACAGATAAACAGTTGAGTATATAGATCATATGCTACGAATTATACTGAAAGCATTCACGTACACCGTTCTTCATAAAAAGAAAGAGAAAGAGAGAGAGAGAGAGAGAGAGAGAGAGAGGTTTATATTTTTCATAAATTTCCATTAATTTGTTCAGTTAATTTCATTTCATTCATTTTCAATTAATTAGAATACGTATTTATACACGAACACCTGTTTGATCTAAAACCACTATACATTCGAGATGGACAATTTGTTACAATATTTAGTAAATTTATCATAAATAAAAATTGTCATTTAAGAAATATGTTTTTTTTTTAGGAAATTTAATGATTGTAATTTTTAAACGCAAGAAAGTCAATGAAGTGAACACTTTGTGAAAATTTAAATATTATATATAAAATAATATTTAGTATAATTTTATATTATATATAATACAATAATATTAATATATAAATATTATATATTGATATTATATTAATATATAAATATATATAAATATATTATATAATAATACAATTATAATAAATATAATTGTAAAATAAGTTGAAATATGTTGAACTATTCTTCCAGAAAGGCGGAAAATTTCATTCTCCGCGCGATACAAGGGTGAAAATATTAATCGCGTTTAACTGAGAAAAGACGAGGTCCACGGCCGAAATTATTTCGCCTTTATTCATTTTTAGTCGCACACGTATTGCACTCCTGATACTCAGGAACGACTATACATAATTAACAGGTTAACGACGTCCAATGTTTCACGGTTGAAGTCTGGAATATTCTCAGCAAGCTGGCTGACCATTTTTTTTTAGCTCGCGAACACTTTATTTGAACTAAAAGGGAAAAGAACGAAAAAAGAAGAGAACGAATAACGATTTCGAGTAACGAGTCAACTAATTTATTCAATTAATTTATTATTGTTATTGTGGAAACAGCTACGGGTACGTTTCAGTCTTCCAATGCATAAATAATGAGTAAGTGAAGGAAATTAATTTTTGGATAATGAGGGATGAAGCACAGGGCCCTGTAAAATTCAGTAATAGCATCAGGAAGAACGTGCTATTTTACGGAAATATACTTGCAATTAGTTACTTCTAGAATATAAATTGTAATAATTATTTTATTTTCCAAATTATATAGTTTTCTTGATAATTTATATTTTTTTATATTTATTAATAGTTTTTATTTTAATTTAATAGTTTTATTAATAGTTTTTATTTAATTTTATATATATTAATTACTTTTATTTTATATATTAATAGTTTGTATTTTATTTTCCAAATTATATAGTTTTCTTGATAATTATTTTATTGTATATAGTTTTATTGATAATTATTTACAATTTTAATACTTTTAATCTCATCAAAATTTGTCAAATTAAAAAAAGAAACCTTTACGAAATAAATTACTACAATGAAAAAAATTTAAAATGCTCGAAGTAAAGTAATTACTTTATCCACGTCGTTTCCAAAACAACGATAGTGAATCAATTAAAACGACTCGTTATCGCAAACGAGTAAATTGCTTCCTCTTCCACGTCATCTCCAAAATAATGATAAAATTAACTGGAACAGTCCTCTAATCCAAATTGCAATCCGTTATGTTATTCACGAGCGCGAAAAGTGAAGAGTATTATAAATTCGCCGAAACAGTTTATTTATTCCATATTATTATACAATAACCGGGCTCGTTATTTCATTCGCGAGTAAAATATTCACAAGCCTGGGCATTATAAATCCACCGCCGTCTGCATTTTGTACAGAAGTAACAAAAATGAAACGAACACGTTACTTGCGAATTTATTCGGCCGTCCTCGTTTTATTTCGAAACAAAAACGACCGGTGCCAGCCATTCTCGTCTTGTGAACATACGTACATACATACGTATCTGCACGTCTGACGTTACAATAGATTTATGCAGATGAACCTTCGGGTTACATTTCCCCTTTGATGTCTGGCCGATCTTTGCCGCGCGCATCTTGCGTCACGAGATTCTCTCTCTCTCTCTCTTCATACCAGAGGGGAGAGACCAGAAGGGAGAGAGCATCGAACGTTCTTCCGGTGCAATTCGGTCGAGAGATTCCTCGGAGAATATATCGAGCCAGCAATTCTCCTGGAAACGAATCGTACTCGCGACATATTGGATAGAAACTACGTTGGCGGTCTTCGTCCGAATCGAGACGACTAAACGGCGTCAAAATATTAGGTGATATAACTATTAGGTTTCGTTCGGAAAGTAACTTCGTTTTATTTTTTTTATTTTTTTTTTTTTCTTCAGGAAAATAAACGACAAATCTTGTATGGTATATTAATATTTTGTTCAATTATTTGATTATATATTAAATTACTATATTATATATATATTATATTATTATTTTACACTTTTGTAATGTAATATTTTTTATTTTTCATTTATTTTACATTTTTATAATGTAATATTTTGTTTAATTATTTAATTGTATATTAAATTATATTAAATTGATATATATTATATATTTTATTATATATATATTATATATTATTATTTTACATTTTTGTAATGTAATATTTTTTGTTTTTATTATTTTACATTTTTATAATGTAATATTTTGTTTAATTATTTAATTATATATTAAATTATTATTTTATATTTTTATAATGTATTATAATATACGTACATTAATATTAATGAAATATTATGATATTAATATTAATAATTTTAATTTTAAAAGTTTGTTAATTTTGAAATATTAATACTAATGTTATAAATAATATAATGTAATATAATGTAATATAAATATTATAATATTATAATATATATATGACTTTAATCATAATATAATTAAATACTATAATATTATAATATATATAACTTTATAATATAATATAAATGTTATAATATTGTAATATATATATATAACTTTATAATATAATATAAATATTATAATATTATAATATAATATAATTTTCGTGGGTGACCATATGAAAAATATCGATCGACTTAATCGTGTTGTTTTAACCAGTCACGAAAAAAATATGGGATAAATGTGAAAAACATATGTTACACGGCACGAATGTTACATGGCGTAACTTTGAAACGACCATAAAGCGTATATGAAATAATTACTGGACTTTATTACGTGTAAGCTTCGAATTAATTTACATACCCGATACTTTTACTCGACGGCTTTCGTTCTGATTACGAAGTCACGTGATACACGGAAACACAATCTCGAGCACGAACAATCGTCGATTTGATATTTGAACAGCTAACAAGTTATATCAGACGATATATATAACTATATTGTGTGTATATATATATATATTGTTTCGCAATGAATCAAATCTAATCTAATTTTAAATCGAAATCTACAATCAATCTATAATCAAATTTCTAATTTAACTAAAAAATATTCTGGTTACCATAAGTCATAATGAACCTAATTTAAAATTGGAACGCATAACTGTGGAGTCGAATAACACTTCTCTCTTTTAATCAAAAGAAATTCTGATTGGAAATATCGTGCATTTATTATTATGTAATAAACGATTTTAAATTGGAATACACAATTAGTAATATTTTTCTCTTTCGATGAAGAGAATTCTGACTGCAGAAGAGTAAATATATTGAATTTGTAAATTTGTTTCTAAATTAATTCATTTTTTTTCTTTTTCTAATAAACTTAACCTAACTTTTATTTCAAATTGGAATACGCACGTAAATATAATTAATTAATGAGCTTTTCCTTTTGCAATCAAAAGAAATTCTGATCCTGGGGAGGTGAAAACATCATTAATTAGTTTCTAAACCAATTTGTCGTGTAAACCTAACCTAATCTGGGATACATAAGTGCAATTAAATAATAGGCTTTTTATCTAACTGGAAGAAATTCTAGTTACAGAAAGTCAAACATAATATAATATAAATATTTTCTGAATTATTTGAACACGTGATAAACCTAGCCTAACCTAACACGATCCGAACTTTTTCAAAATCTCGAATAATAAACCTAACCTTACCTAGCCTAATCTGACTTGGGATACACAACTGCAATCAAATAATAGGCTTTCTATCTAAGTGGATTTAACTGGAAGAAATTCTGGTTACAGAAAGTCAAATGTCTGAATTATTTGATCACGTGGTAAACCGAACCTAACCTAACTCGAACATTTTCAAAATCTCGAGCCACCAGTTTTGTTAAAAACTACTGTGAATAAGACTCTGGAACACTCTGTCAAAAACCGCGTTCATAGACTAGACGTATGTACGTGCGTGTAAAAAAGAGAAATATATATATACTTGCACGTAACCATAGTATCTCAAGAATATGCCGAGTATAACGTCGAATAGCGTCGAAAATCTTATATATATATATAAAGATACATACCATATATATGTAAAAATACAAACATACATACATACAAAAATACATATATATATAAAGATACATACCATATATATGTAAAGATACAAACATACATACATACAAAAATACATATATATATAAAGATACATACCATATATATGTAAAGATACAAACATACATACATACAAAAATACATATATATATAAAGATACATACCATATATATGTAAAGATACAAACATACATACATACAAAAATACATATATATATAAAGATACATACCATATATATGTAAAGATACAAACATACATACATACAGAGATACATACATATATATATATATATATATATAAAGATACATACCATATATATGTAAAAATACAAACATACATACATACAAAAATACATATATATGAAGATATATACCATATATATATATATACATACATACATACAAACATGCATACATGTATACAAAGATACATATATATATAAAGATACATACCATACATATATATATATATAGAGAGAGAGAGAGAGAAAGAGAGAGAGAGAGAGAGAGAGATACAAACATACATACATATAAAGATACATACTATATATCTGTAAAGATACAAAAATACACACACACACACACACACACACATATATATATATATGAAGTATGTATTTTTCCTGCACGCTGAGATTTCACATTTCGCCCCCATTCCCCATGACGCCCACCAAGTTTCATCTCGATCGGCCACCGGTGCCATTCCATAGAAATATCCATAATTTTAGAGAGGCGACGTGACGGTATCGCTTGGCGAACATTTTTCTAAAATAAGCTATACCTTGCCCCGGATATCCTCGAGACGGACAGATTGAAATCTCTCGCGGCTGCGAGAGATCCCCACCGGCAATTTCTGTTTAAATAATGGATAGAGCGATGATGAATAGTAATGAATTCGTCGTCCGGACGAGTCCTGGGAAGGATTGCTCGTAGTGCGCCTTTAATTTTAGATGACAGCTATTTCAGATCGGCAACGATCTGCGTGTTATATTAATGCGTGTGAATAACAATGTTGTTATCGTTATCAATTAAATATTAGAATGTTAGATCGTTGGAATATTGTATTTATTTGTTGAATATTAGAATATTGTATTTAGGTTGAAGCTACCTGTGAGTAATATTAGTACATAATTTATAACGATATTCTTTCGCATAACTAACGTTAATATTATAAATTAAACGTTGAAACGTTTGTATTTGCAAGTATGTGAACGATATTGATGTTGATTGTTAATATCTTTGGTGTTTCAATAGTAATAATATTATAATTGATATTGATATCACTGTGGTGTTATTATATTAGTATTGTTCACATACATATATTATTAAAATTATGAGGGGGTAAGTTGAAAAAGTTTTTCCTTTAAAGAAACGTAAAATAAATGCTACATGAAATAAAATAAAATAAATGCTACATAAAATAAATGCGACAATTTTTAATTTAACTTTTTCTCTGCATGCTATTCAATATTCATAAATATTCATAATAATATGAAAAGTTAAGATTTATTTAGAGATTAAAAATGTTTTCACTCCTTTCACAATCGTTTCTTAGCAAGAAGAAAAATTATATTTTTATCACACGTAAACTATATCCGTTTAAAATTAAAAATTTTACATTTCTCAAACTAAGACGCTCCTTATCGTGAAAACAATATTCCAACCCTTAGATGGACCTAATCAAGACCACCTAATTTCAAATTAATAATCGTATCTATATATCAGTATCTAATTATCCGAAGAATACAATTTGTGCAAATTCACGTTTTTATCAAAATAATTTGAAAAGTAGGATCTAGGCAGCAGCACATATATTCATTAAATATATTTCAACATGTACTAAATTCTGGATCTTCGTGTATCATACGCACCCTCAAACTTTCCCATGAATTCATGGAAAGTCCACAGTCTGCTCGTCACGTTTCTAAAGTGCCGCCAAGAATTTCCTATCATTCCCCTCGTAAAAATTAACTCGCGATTTTTTAAAAGATCACTCAAAGATTAAATTAAAAAAAAAAAAAAGAAAGAAAGTAGTCTCGTGAGATCGAAATTCGAAAATTTTAGCACGTCGAATAAATAAACGTTTCGAGAAGCTGTTAAGTAAACCGTGATTGGGCGGCGAGTCCGCGATCCCGATGAACCGTCGGACAATAATTCCAAACGCGCTGTGCGTCTGCGTTCAAATGGAATTTCGCCGATGGATATCCACCGGGCCGTGAAAGGAGCTGGCAATTTCGCCCCTAATTTAACACGATGGTCTGTTGCTTTATTAATTTCGCGGACAATGGGTGAAAATTTGCGCGTATGATCTACCCGCCATTCCGTATTCGGCCGCGTGATTGGACCCGATTTACTACAGCTGCCGCTAATTACGGGAACGCGATACACGCGCGGACGATGGTGTTCCGAAACGCGTGGTGCCCCGACGATAATCGAACGTTGAATCGTCAAGTGAAACGAGCCGGTGAAAAATATCCCCCAGCAGCCATCGTGCGTTCGATTTCATCGAGGATTTAATCGAGTGCGAGAACAGGGATGGCATAGTTCTCTAGCTGTGGTTCAACTAACTTGTAATCATGCACGAAAGTAGTTGTTTGCATTGGTGGCGATAGTTTGTGAAATACTGGTGCGGGAAATTTACAGCGGAGAGATAATAATTAATATTGAGTTAATGATAATAATTAATATTGAGCATGTACGAAATTTTGTGGAAGGAATTTGAAAACGTTGTGTGTGTATGTGTGTCTGTATATATATATATATATATTTTTTAATTACATTTATATTTGTCATTCGATAAAGTATTCTAATGTTTATGGTGGTTGGTATACTCCGTGGTATGGTGGTTCCAGATTGTATTCAGTCATTGAATACGTAATGCACATATTTACTTCATGTATTTATAATGTGTATGAATTTTATATATGTATACATATATATAATATGTTAGTTTATATTGAAATTGGAATAATATACAATTAAATGATATAAATTATTTTGTATGATTGATTAAACGCGCACGAAATTTTATTTTTACAGAGGGAACTTGAAAATATATGTGCAAATATATGTATATATTAGTAATTGTGTACGTTACATACATATATTTAGTATCATATGTAATATGTTAGTAGTATATATTGAAATTGGAATGAAATTGCAATTACTAATTAAATGTTACAAATTATTTTGTATGATTCAGTATTTTATACATTCCACATTATGTATAATATTATACTATATTGTGTCGTATCATATAATAGTGTAATATATCATATCATATAACTGTGTAATATATTATTATTATTCTATTGCTTTTTATATTTTTTATATTATTCTATTGCTTTTTATATTAACGTAGAATTATAATTTTGTATTATATCATTGTACATTACAATTCCATATTTTATTTAATTATTCTATACAATCTTGTGTTTCATGTATTCTACATGATATATTAATATCACTGTACTATGCTATACTATACTATAGTATATATATATAGTGTATACTATACTATGCTATACTATACTATAGTATACTATAGTATATACTATGCTATACTATACTATAGTATATATAATATATATTATACTATAATATATACATGATACTAATATCATACATGATATACATAATATGATACAATGTATGTATACAATTATATAATACGATATAATATACAATTATATATGATTCAAATATTTTATAATTATACAAAATGACACATTGTACACTAATTATTTATACAAAACAGTCTATAACATCACACATCACAATTTCATCTAATTCAATGTGTCATGAAAACGTGCCATGACATACAGCATTACATATTACAAGTTACTTTGATAATTTTATAATCTACCTAGAAGCAAATCTTCTGCCACCTGCCACCGTGCTAGAACTTGCTGTTGCTGAAAGAAAAGGAAAAGAAGGTCACAGAAGAACAAGAAGGTACCTACCGAATGAATCTAATACATTTCAACGACCCTCTAATAACGTTGAAGAGGGAACACTTTTTATCGGTCGCGACTTGCGGTTAGGCGGGCAATCGCTGAATGCAAATTCGCGGGACGACAGATTCCAGAGCGTGGCGAGGAGGGCAAAAGGCGAAAAGAGAGGGGGAGGCAGAGTAAGTCGATAAGCTAACCGCGTGGTTGAATTTAAGTCACGGCTCACGGGTGCTTAAGAAGCGAGCTAACGGTGCTCAACACATGAAAATTGCCTGTCACGTGTAATTATAGGCCCCGATTGAGAATCAGATTAACCGAGGACGGTGATCAACGACAAGAAACCGGGTCACGCCAGCTCCCTCCTCCTCCCGCTCTCGTCGGATAAACTTTCCTTAATATCCAGTCCGTAAAATTAGCGACGTCAATTTCCGGAGGCGAGGAGCCTCTCGTACAGCTACGAACAAACAAGTTCCCGCGGTGGATCCACCGCGAGAACTTTATTCGCAACGAGTGCTTTACGTATAAACGTACACAGCGTAGCGGCTCAACGAAGCATTTAAACGTTTACAGAGGCAGAGGTGCCGTTTTTCGATGATTATATTCATCCACTGGGGATATGTACATTGAAGTGTACAATACATACGAACATGTAACAAAAAAAATATACATACAATGTACGAATATAATAAATATATATGTACTGTATAAATTTTAATATTATTATTATCTCATGTTTTCAATGAACGAATATAATAATCAGTGGAAAATAGTATCTGTAATGGTAACTATAAACATTGTATAAATATAGTGTACATTATATATACAATTATATTGTATATTTATATATAGTATTATAATGTCGCATGTTTATTATGTATTTTTTAATTACATTTATATTTGTAATTCGATAAAGTATTCTAATGTTTATGATGGTTGGTATATACTCTGGTGTGTGGTATGGTGGTTCCAGATTATATTCATTCATTGAAAACGTAATGCGTATGTTTACTTAATGTATTTATAATGTGTATGAATTTTATATTATAATGTGTACAATGTGTAATGTATGTAATATGTATAATATGTATGATATAATGTACTTATATTTATTTAATTATTTATTATATAATATTTATAAATATAATGTATAAAATATTTGTATATATATATATATATTTAATTTACTTATATTTATTTAATTACTTATTACAAAATATTTATTTATAATGTACTTATATTTATTTAATTTTATATTAATTTACTTATATTTATTTAATTTACATTTATATAACGACTATAATCAATGAACCATAGTATCAGCCACATACGTATGGTGCATTATATTGCATATATTATATTTATTTACTTATATGTACCTATATATATTTAATTTACTTATATTTATTTAATTATTTATTATATAATATTTATAAATATAATGTATAAAATATTTATATATATATATATATATATATATATATTTAATTTACTTATATTTATTTAATTACTTATTACAAAATATTTATTTATAATGTACTTATATTTATTTAATTTACATTTATATAACGACTATAATCAATGAAGTATCAGCCACATACATATAGTGCATTATATTGCATATATTATTATATTTATTTACTTATATGTACCTATATATATTTAATTTACTTATATTTATTTAATTACTTATTACAAAATATTTATTTATTAATGTACTTATATTTATTTAACTTACATTTATATAGCGACTATAATCAATGAACCATAGTATCAGCCACACACGTATGGTTCATTATATTGCATATTAGAAAATGTAAGGAATACGCCGTATGTAGACGCTATTAGGCACGAGCATATTTTCCATGCCCTTAGTTTCTACGTAAATGGAATGTACTTCGCGTACACGAATTTCCAGACGGTCTGGCATAAATTCAACCGCCGAACGCCGCTAAAAGCCTCGTTAACGTGAAACAACGTGGAGCAAAAATCAAAATTTAGAGATTCATAAAAACTTCCTCCTAACTTGGAAGCTAGGATGGTAACTGCCACCGCTGTGTCTGGTATCTACGCAGATTAGCGGCGCCTGGTACTTGAAAGTGCGCGAGAAGAATCATTAGACTGTCTGTCTTGAATTGTTAATAATGGGAAATTATAGAGAACCGCTTGCACTTTCTGCAGAAATTTCAAGTCGACGTTCCAGTGAAATACCCGCGACAAGAATTAAGAAGCACGAGGAAACGTTTGCGAAGTGGATAGAGTCAAAGATTCCCACCAAATGGACTCTAGTTCGAATCCTCGGGAGTGTCCAAAAAATTTTCTTGTTTTTTTCTTTGGATATCGAAGATGTTCGTTCGAAGAGAATATGTATGGAAAATCTCGGATATGTGGAAACAAATATATACTTTGGGTAAATGTGTGGTACGAGGAGAAGAAAAGTTTGTGGAGTTTTCCCAAGATGGCGAAGAACAGTAATCGGATTTTCAAACCGAAAGTGGAGGAAAACTCTCTCGAAGGATCCAAATTTCATCGAAACTTAGTGACAGCTTAGAGTACACGGGGATGCATAAAATAAAAGAAATTTGAAAGTGGAAAAAGAAAGAAGAGGAGGGGGAAACGAGCCGAAAAAGGAAAATTGGTCGTAGAAGAACCAGGTTTCGAAACCAAAGAAAAGAGAGAGAAATTGTTTAAAAAAATATATGATATCAAACGCGCAAAGAACAGAGAAAAAAAGGGTTTTTAAAACTCGAAGGAAACTCCCCAAACAAAGAAGGAGAAAATTGTTATCAAAATGATTAAAAAAGGAGAGATAGGAAAATGGCTCAGCCGTCGAGCAGAAAACGGGATAAAAAGTACTGTAACATTACCATTCGAAAGACTTTTCTCGTGCCTGGGATTGGAAATCGTGGGAAACAATGCCGTCCCATTTCCTCAAAGTGTTTCCCCAAGTTGCTAGCTAGTACTGTTACCATTAAGAAGCTCTCGTCGGAATAACGGTTAACAAGCAGACAGAGAGAGGGAGTATAACTATCGTAAACGATCGTGTTTCCGGCTCTTGGAAACCAAGTGTTTTCGCCTCGAGACAAAAGCCTACATTTCTCGAGAACGTGCAAACGGTCGAGAGAAGGAGGAAAAAAGAGGAAATGAGAGAGAGAGAGAGAGAGAGAGAGAGAAAGAGAAGGCCTAGATCCATAGCTTTCGGACGATCGAGATCAAAGTTGGCAGATGTTGGATAATTAAACGCGGCCACGAGCCTCGAATCGGGTGAAATTAAACGAGAGAACTGGCTGGCGCCGCCTGTCTGTTGAAAAATTCAAGAATCGAATTATTTCCAATTACCCGGAGCCCGGAAAGGGAGGGAGGAGAGAGCGTCTTCAAAGCCTGCCGGATTCGAATAAACTGGCCGTTGCCAGTTTTAAAATGTAACGGCCGGTTAACGAGCTCCCGCGGAAACATGCACAAGAGAGAGAGAGAGAGAGAGAGAGTTATTGCGAAATTAGGAATTCCTTTAATCACGACAGCAGCAGCAGGCTTCAACGACGAATTAATTTCGTTCTCTCCCCCTTAAACCTGCCGTTTAAATACCGATCTAAAATTCAACGTTCGCTCGGCTCGCGCCCGAGTTTCTCAGTTCTCTTTCAGTTTTTATTAGCTGGCAACGGGAGCTGGCTTGGGCCTCAAAATTTGTAATTTTATTACTGAACTGTTGCTTTATATCCTGGAGGTTATTTCTCCGATTGTACTCGGGCGTTTTATTGTAAATTTATCACAAAGGCAATCTGATGAGACATCGTCATCAGATTTGAGTTCCATGTACTCAGTGGTTACCAAGGTTGTATTTGATGTTAATTCAATTCACATAAATTCGTACGGTTTCGCCCGAAGTTTGATTTCGATTTGTCACCAGCAGCGATCTTTCGAACGACACCACCTCTCTATTTCTCTCTTTCTCTAGTGCTCGACTAGACGAGAGAGTTGACGAGTTGATCGCCTCTCACTCGAGAACACGCGTGCCGCTCGTTATTCCGTCATTCCGTTCTCGCTGCTCAACGCCAACACGTTGGCACTTCAAGATCTCGATAAACGATTACCCTGTAAATCGGCCGCAACCCACGCGGCATTTTTATTTAGACGTCGACAGAGTGTTCTTTCCTCGATAGGAACATTCCACTCGATCCTCCGCTTCTGCAATTTGATCTGATTGGAGGCACGAATTTTTTCCTTTTTTTTTTTTCATTTTATTTTTTCATGGCATTTCCATTTAACTGCTCCTCTGTTTTCCAGTTTCATATTGTATTTATACGACAAATGGATTGTGAATGTTTGAACTTTCGAAGCAATTTAATAACACAGAAATACATGATGTATATTGTATTGTTGTTAGTAATATTAATAATGTATCAATACATGTAGTGTACTATTATTAATATTATTGACAACATATCACAAAAATAATATTTATGATTTGCATATGTATTGTGATATTATAGCAATACTATAATATTATAATAGTATTATAGTAATATTATATAAATAGTAGTATTATTATAGCAATACTATAATATAATGGTAGTATTATAGTATTATTATAAAAATAATAGTGCTATTATTGCAATAGTATAATATTATAGTAGTACTATAGTAATATTATATAAATAGCAGTACTATTATAGCAATACTATAATATTATGGAAGTATTATAGTAATATTATATAAATAGCAGTACTATTATAGCAATACTATAATATTATAGAAGTATTATAGTAATATTATATAAATAGTAGTACTATTATAGCAATACTATAATATTATAGAAGTATTATAGTAATATTATATAAATAGTAGTACTATTATACAAATAATAGTATATTAGTACTATCATACAAACAGTAATATTATAGTAACATTAATATGACTATAGTATCATAATAATGTTATAGCAATGTTGTAGTAATAAATATATGAGTTTAATAATTACATCTATTATAACATTAATCATATTTATATTTCGCTTTATTACATTAATTGTATTACAATAAAGTAACATACCATACATATTAGAGTGGTTTAATACTAAAATAAATCATACAATTATGTAATAATATAATGGACAAGAATTATAATTGTATTATATACAAAATGTTTCCTCTTCTTATTTTTACAAATACTTTTGTACAATTTATTTTAGTACTGGAGCAAGCAAATTTAGTAAATAGAGATATTCTTCGTATTGAAGACTGAATAATGAATAGTACAACACGGTATAAAATACAATTCTCTCGTAGAATCAAACCATACTATTATATAATATATGTATATATTACATAATTATAAAATATATACACAGTATATAATTGAAACGATATATATATTATGCATTGCACGTAAATATATTAAATATCATATTACGTATATAAAATTGAAAAAAGATTTTCATTTATTACTTCTAATCTTTCGTCACCGATCACAATATTATTGAATTATCGTATAACATTGTGATTGTAATTCATTGTCAATTTATTCATTCTTAATATCTGTCAATATTATTACACCATCATTAACAGTTAATATTTGTCAATATTATTACATTATTATTAACACTTAATATTTGTTAATATTATTACACTATTATTAACTTTTATTAATATCATTACACTATTATTAACATTTAATATTTGTTAATATTATTACACTAATATTTAGTACAAAATATATTTGTTAATATTATTACACTAATATTTAGTACAAAATATATTTTTTAATATTATCACACTAATATTTAGTACAAAATGTAGTTGTTAATATTATTACACTATTATTTTGTACAAAACATATTTGTTAATATTATCACACTAATATTTAATACAAAACATATTTGTTAATATTATTACACTAACATTTACTACAGAACATATTTGTTAATATTATTACACTAATATTTAGTACAAAATACATTTTTGTACTAATATTTAGTACAAAATATATTTGTTAATATTATTACACTAATATTTAGTATAAAACATATTTGATAATATTATTACACAAATATTTAGTACAAAATATATTTGTTAATATCATTACACCAATATTTAGTACAAAATACATTTCTTAATATCATCACACTAATATTTCATACAAAATACATTTGTTAACATTAACAAACCAAAGTAGAAAAATAAATCGACCGCGTGCCATCGAGCCCGAAAAAGCGGATCGCCCGAAATTACCCCGGAATTACTCCGAGAGACAATATCCTAACGTATCGGCCAAACAAGAAATTAAACAACATCGTCGCGGGCAAAGAACCTGGTGTCTAGCTCGGAGTGAACGAGCCCGGAACGTAACTTTGATTGCTGAAAGATTGCTCGGGCCAAGTTTAATGAAATGAAACTCTCCGGTCTGGTGGAAATGCCTTTTCCCCTTCCTTTTCGTTGTCGCGCGGTACACGGTTTCCGGGCAATCCCAAAGAACCGTGGTTCCCGGGGCCTCTTGCTCCGCGTGTAATTAGCTTCTGGCCGCGGTCTCGTCCGCGTAACTCGAGCATTTTCCCTCGGCGAGCGTTGAGGAGAGCCTGCAAACATCCTTGCGCACGTTCTCCCTTTGAGAAAGCCACACCGGCTTGTAATACGTTCCTTGGTCACGTTGCTTGTACCTCTCCTCTCTCCCTCCCTCTCTCTCTCTCTCTCTCTTTTCATTCTTCTGCTTTTCGTTTTAATTTCTTCGACGTTTGAGAGGCTGGACACAGCTCTCGTCGGTCATACATTTTAATGGGAAATCTCGTTCAATTAGCATAGCAAACGATATGCCTTTCACGTGAGGCGAGGTGTCGCCGATTCAAACTGATGCAAACGAGACAGAGGGCACCCGCTGTCATTTTCCGAACGATTACTGTTACGCTTGGCTACAGTCGGCTTGTATCAGGGCTAATGAAAGTTTCGGATAGAGATGATTCTAGGGCCGTGATACGATTTCCCGAATATACGTTGCAACATATATTAAATAATTTATATATGTACATTTATATATGTATATATTAAATAATTTAAATAATATTTATTTATATACTTATTTTATATATAATTTATATATTTTTTATGTATTATTTATATATGTATATATTAAATAATTTAAATAATATTTACTTATATATTTATATTATTTTATGTATAATTTATATATATTTTTTATATATTATTTATATACGTATATATTAAATAATTTAAATAATATTTATATTATTTTATATATAATTTATATATGTATATATTAAATAATTTAAATAATATTTAAATAATATTTATATTATTTTATATATAATTTATATATGTATATATTAAATAATTTATATATTTATTTATTTTATTTTATTTATATATATTTATATATGTGTATATTAAATATTTTATATATTTATTTATTTATTTCATTTATTTAATTTAATTTAATTTATACATATATATATTTATATATGTGTATATTAAATAAGTTATATATTTATTTATTTGTATTTTACAATAAGTAACAAACTTTCTTTTTATTGCATAACGAATATTTCATATATTAATTATTTCATACGCATATCTATCTCATTCATTACTTATAATCAAAAATTTATTAGAAAATTGTTACACGTAATGTTCATTACAAAATGAAGATGAATATTATTACCGGTTACACAAAATGCTGCTAAATTCGCAAATGCATTCTTAATACGAAAGCACTGCACACATGTGTAAATTTATTTTTAAAAAAATATTACAATTTTGTGTAAAAAAAATGTAGTGCAGAAGAAGACGAAGAATTGAAGACTTCATTCAAGACTATTAACGCTCAAATAACGTGTCAGCCTAAAATTACTCTCTCTCCCCGTTCCCAAATTAATGTAGAATTCAAATGAATCTAGAATAGAATCCCCTCTCTTGCTCTCGCAGTCTGTTACTTAAAATGTCACTGTCCAATTATACACGATACGAAATATTCGTGAACGTTCCAGAAACGACCGATCGCTCTTTATTTATTTAATCAATACCCTGAATACCGTTGAGGATCGATGACCGTCTTTCCAAACCCAAAATCAAACTGCAATAAAGTCTAGAGGTCTTTGGTTGAATATTATCTGAAGATAATGAATTCTTTTCCAATGCACCAAGATTCCAATTTATCCGTCATTTAATTTATCCGTTATTTAATATAGTTTTAATAGACAAATATTCAAGGAGATATAGAAGAAAAAAAAATTTTTTAATTTAAAAATTACAAAATTACGAAAATTATGATTTAGATGTGAGATTTACGTGTGAAAGTTTGCACAGAAAACTAAATATCTCTGTCTAAATATCGCCTTAATATTCTACACTTGTAACTTTTTATAGATAACAACTTTTTTCAGTTCTCCTTCTAATCTAAACTATTAATTATATATTAATATATAAATAATATATTTATTATATATAAAAAATATAAAGAATATAAATATATTATTATATTATAAATTATATATAATTAATATATATATTATATAATAATATATATAATTATTATACAAAAAATTATTAAATAAAACATTTAATATATCTATTATTAAATAAAATATATTATATATTTGTTAAATATTAGAATGTAATATATTAATTTACATTAACATATAATACATAATACATTAATTTACATGAATATGTAGTACATAATATATTAATTTACATTAATATGCAATATATAATACACTAATTTACATTAATGTGTGATATATAACATATTAATTTACATTAATGTGTAATATATAATATATTAATTTACATTAATGTGTAATATATAATATATTAATTTACATTAATGTATAATATATAATATATTAATTTACATTAATATATAATACATAATATATTAATTATATTAATCTAAACTATTTATTATACAAACCGCTAAAATCTGGGTTTGATATTAAATTCTCCCAAATATTTTCCCCACTTAAGTAATTTCAGCCCAGTTGAGATTCTCGTGGGCCCCCCGTTCATCAGACACGGTTCGATCAGCGAGTGCTCGCTCGTTCTTCGCTCGCGTGGCAATTTGTCACCGACACGTTCCTCCTCAGCTCGGGTAAGAAGCACGCCGCTCGCAGATTACGCGGCTGGAAGTTTGATTAAAGCCCCCGGAGAAGCCAGAAACTCCAGCTAGACAACGCTATCATATTGCTGGTGGCCCTGTCCTACGCGGAACCGTTAATTTTCGCCTACGCTGTCGCCTAGGCTGAGTTGGCAGCGGTGTGTAACTGCTGGTTTTAAAGGGGCGACGATGTAACGTGCTCGTTAATTAAAATATTAAAATTCCGCGGCGCGATGATCGACCGACAGAAATAACTGGAGATTGTAAATCGGTTGTAAATCGCTCGCGAGGTTGAATCTCCCAGGGCTTTCTCACGATGTTTGGCCACGGTGAACCGTGATTATAATAAATTTTTAACCGTTCAATCACGTAAATACCTCAATTATTGACAATTTGTTTTGTATTTATTGTATTGCATTGTATATTCATATATACACGAATATATAAATTAATATATATTCATATATAGATGAACATATAGATTAATATATTAAATATATATAATAATATATTAAAATGAATATATTAAATATATAGGTTAATATATATTAAATATATATAATAATATATTGAAATAAATATTTTATATATATATTAAAGATTAATAAATATTAAATATATAGATTTATATATATATATTATCAGTATTATATTTATTTTCTATATTATATATTATATTATATTCTTTATATAATTTATATTATATTATTACACTAATGTTGTATATTTTAATATTTTTAACATCCAATAGCATTGTATTTTCATTTCCAATAATTCTAAATTAGACAATTATCGAAAATGATGTTATATAGTAGGTTTAATTTCTACATTAGTATCTACAGTAGTATTATATTTTAATCTTCAATGATTCTGTCATACATTTATCGAAACTGGCACTATACTTTAATTTCAACTTTGATATTAATACAATATATTTTCAATTGTTTCAAAGAAGAAACGTGAGCCTCAGAATAATTAATCGATTAATTAATTACGTACTTTGAATAGTTCAGTTATGCAAATTCTTCATCAAATTACTAATAATTTATTTTATATTTATATCAATATATACTTTAATATATATTAATATTATTAATATTACTTGTTAATTATTAATAAGTATTAGTTATACTTATTTTATTAATAATTAACTAACACTAATAATTATTAATAAGTAATAAGTCACTTATTAATATTACTATCAATATATACTTATTAACATTATAATAATATAAATACCATTATATCATATTTATATTATTTTCAATAATTCCACAATAGTACCAAAATAAGACAATTATCTCACCTAACATCACATCTCAGCTTTCACTTCTGTTTTTATTAGTATTACATTCTATTCTTCGACACAATTATCAAAACTAGTGTTACACTTTAACATTCACACAGTCTCAACGATGCGACGATACAATATTGTCCAAAAAAAAAAAAGCTACAGCCGAAATCAAAGTTTCAATTCCATTCCAAAAGAAACTTTGCCTTCCACCTTCATCGAGAGGAACGAATCGCCAAGTCGGATCCACAGGCAGTTTGCAATTTATTCGCGATCGATCGCCCAAGGAAGAAGAAACGAGAAACGAAGGGAGGAGTTGCTTCACCAGGATGTCCCCTGATAATGCGAAAGGATCTCTCGAGTGAGTCTGCCACTGGCTGGCTCTCTGTCCCAGTGTCGATTCGTTAAGCGGCGCCTCGGCCCCCTCTAGGCTCCTCCATCTCGCTCCGTTGAATATCGTTCGCCTTAAGTTCGTCTGCGGTCGTCAATTAACGATGTTCCATTATTCACGAAAATGCTGATCGATAGTCGTTCCGCAGCAGTACCTCCGGTTCTTTCCCTTTCCGTTCCAAAAAATCCTTCGTTCAGAAAGAAAAGAAGAACTCCTATTTTACATTGTCGACAACAACGAAATCTCTTGTCGATAATGGGTCATCTCCTTTATTTTATCTTGTTCTTTCCAATTCTGAGACATGATAATTATTATTAATTTATTTGATTAAGTATAATTCGTTTATAGTAAACATGAGCTACGTAGAATGAAGACACATCGTATTGACTGTGTAGTTGATTATTTATTTATATGCCTCGCGTAGTATCTGTTTATTTATGTGTTATTATACTTCATCACGTTATTTATATTTTATGTAGTTTAATGTTATTATTTTATTTAGTACATTATATTTATATATAATATATAAAGTATAAAATATAACATATAATACATAATATGTAATATAATATAAGTATAAAATATATAAATATAAAAATATAACATATAATATATAAATATATTATATTGTTTATAATATAAGTATAAAATATATAAATATAAATATATAACATATGATATATAAATATATTATATTATTTATAATATAAGTATAAAATATATAAATATAAAAATATAACATATGATATATAAATATATTATATTATATATAATATAAGTATAAAATATATAAATGTAAAAATATAGCATATAATATATTAACGTGTTATATTATATATGATATATAACATAACATTTATATATTATATTTATTATTATATTTTATATTTTCTTAGTACACTGTATCATTATATTTTATACTTATGTTCAATTGTCTACTCTCAACATATCACATTCTATACTTATCTATCATTTATTATACATTATTTACACTGTATTTATTTACACATTATTTTTCTATTTTATTTCTATAGTATATTACATTTCCTACTCTCTGCTTTATATTTCATATTTATACTCGTTCGACTCGTTTCATATCTTTTATCCACACTTATTTATCCAGTTTGCCTTCGATAACGTAAATTTGCGTGAAACCCCGCAGTCGAAAGAATTCGTTCGAAACTATTAAAGGTACAAACCGAAGGTTTACTCGTTACAAGTTACCTGAGGGTCGTGAAATCTTTAATGGGCCATGTTTTCTACACCTTATTTCGCTACTTTCGTTCTCTCCCCTTTCCTCCTTCGGCTCTCAACGACCGCCCACGTTGAAGAATTTAAAGCGCCGATAAGCAGAGAACGCGGCGTTCCGCCAGGCATCGAGGCATCGAGGCAAACGCACATTTAAACGGCGGACAATTTTTTCCTCGTTCTTTGCCGGCTGCAGTGAAAATTCACGGTCCCGAACCTGTCGAGCCCCATTTATCACGGTTACAGCACAGCGGTGTAAACACAGCCGCGAACGATCGATATTCGCCCGATTATTGCCCACTGCTTTTCCTCGAAATGCGTAAATGAACGTCACTGAATTATATCTCTCTCTTTCTTCATCACAACTACTTATTCACGAGTCATTCACATAAAAAGAAAAAAACATTCCTCTAACGTTAAATAATAATACAAAATAATAATACCAAACATTCATAAAAGTTTATTTCTAATAGTTGAAAAATTACCCTCCCTCAGAAATATGTTTTTTGTAATAACAGTATGATAATAACAAAATTCTACTAACTTTTTAAATATTTATAAAAATATTTCCAAAAATTCCCATTAGAAAAGCAATAAATAATAATATAATACGACACAATATATATTAATATCAATAATGTTAGTATTAGTAATATAATCAATAAAAAAAAATTAATGGTATACTGCTGCTAAATTAAATTAAACTTTCTATAAATGTAAATGCTACATACTGTATACTATATTACTATGCTACAATACTACTATAACATTACTATAATAATATAATGCTATACCATAATACTATTATTATACCATAATACTAGTGTAACACCATACTATAATCCTATTATACTAGTGTAATACTATACTATAATACTATTATAATACTGTAATACTATACTATAATACTATTATAATACTGTAATACTATACTATAATATTACTATAATAGTGTAATACTATCCTATAATATTACTATAATAGTGTAATACTATACTATAATACTATTATAATACTACTATACGTAATACTATACTATTATAATACTGTATTATAATACTACTATAATATTGTAATACTTTACTATAATACTATTATAATACCGTAATACTACACTATGATACTATTATAATAGTGTAATACCATACTATAAGACTATTATAATACTGTAATACTATACTATAATACTACTGTAATACTGTAATACTATACTATAATATTACTATAATGCTGTAATACTATACTATAATATTACTCTAATACTGTAATACTGTACTATAATATTACTATAATACTATAATACTATACTATAATATTATTGTAATACTGTAATACTGTACTATAATACTACTATGATACTGCTATAATACTGTAATACTATACTATAATATTACTATAATACTGTACTATAATATTACTATAATACTGTAATACTTCTATAATACTATAATACTATACTATAATATAATATTACATACAATTATTAATATTATTATACCAATATACCTATTAATATATTAGTTCTAATATACTATTCGTATCTATAATATATAGTAGCAGCAACAATAATTGACAAATCAATGAATGACAATAATTACAAGATTGTCCTACACGATACAAAAGAAGAAGAGAAAAAAAAAAACAATTTCCATTGTGTTACAGTACACGGACTGGGAGGATGCTTACAATGGCTACATCTACCAGAAAATGGTCGCGGACGTGGTCGGCGACTACTTCTTCATCTGTCCGTCGATCCACTTCGCCCAACTGTTCGCCGATCGCGGCATGAAGGTCTACTACTACTTCTTCACTCAGGTAGGCACCGCTTTTTTTTTTTTTCTTTATCCTCACGTGCATCCGGACGTCACGTGAAACGCCGTGCGATCGATGAGAGGACCATTATGTTATAGTTTCCACGAGGTGCGCGTGTCACGTGGAACGATAAAACGTATCGTGATTCTCTCGTCAGGGTTATAGAGCTGAGAGCTATGACTGAACTTTAAGTTGTTAATCTCTTGCGCTGGAGTGACGTCGAGGACTTTTTGTCCGAAAATTGCGATATTCCTTCAGTTTTAGGTATATCGAAGTATAACCCAGGCAAAAGAAATAATAAATTTATTATTTCTCAATAATTTCTGTCCAGTGTTATCATACCAACGAGTATCAAAAAGAAAGCGACGAATTATTGTATACGGTTTGGTCACTCGTTATGGTCCGCAATCAGTCGCCAGCGCAAGTGGTTAATAGAAAAAAAAGAAAAAGAAGCTTCTACTTTCGCAATTGTTAATTTATTTATTTTTTCACATCGAATGGTAACGAAAGAGTTAGTTATTACAATTGTCATCCCGGATGAAATGTTCGACTGAAGAAAACACACTGAGATAGATGTTGGCACGCCTAGTTTCCTCTTTGTGCGACACTTTTGTGAAAAGAAATGAGACGTTAGTGAAATTTATTTCCACGCAAATAGTTTCGAAAGCACGGTGGCAATTTCCAGTAACGAGTTATGCAATAATAATGCAAGCAAAAATTCGAGTATTGTAAAAAAAAAATAATTCGCTATTGTAAAAATTCTACTTGCCTGTGTCTGATCGGGCTCGGACTCGTTCTACTTGCGAGCGTCTGCTCATGTACGGCTCCGTTCTACCTGCAACTGTCTGACTATATACGGACTCGTACTATTTGTGATTTTCTGACCAGAAGCAAATTCATTCTACTTGCGAATGCCTGACTATTTTAAAGGCCCACTCTACTCTCATAATTATAATAAATGTCATAATTTTTGAATCCTGTGGGAAAAACATTTCATGTAATATAAAAATATACAAATACTTAATATATACTTAATATATTATTAATCTATACTTATACATAATATATATAATTATACTTAATATATTATTAATATATACTTATAGTTAATATATTATTAATATATACTTATACTTAATATATTATTAATATATACTTATACTTAATATATTATTAATATATACTTAATATATACTTAATTATAAAATTAATTTAATTAAATACTTAATTAAATACTTAATGTATACTTATATTATAAAAAATATTACAGATGTAATTAATTATAATAAACATTAGACTTTCAGAATTGAAAATTAAAAGAGTAAACGAGTCGAGCAGCAGTACTCGATAAACGATCCAATTCAGATTTTTAAGTCTCTCGAAACGAAGTTAAAATTTTCGTTTTTCTTTTCTTCTTTTTAACAAAACAAGTAGCTTCTTTCCTTCTCCGCCTTCTTTCTTTCCTTGACCGTAGAGAACGTCGAGAAACATTCTGACAGCTAACGAGGAGGAACCTAATAATCTCAGTAGGGTCCTAGACTCATCGTGGATTTCCCCTCTCTTTGAGAGTCTCAATTATTGATTTATACTACTGCGGCGTAGGATAAAACACGACGATACAGCCGACAGAGTCGCAACACTGAAAGGGTAGCCTTCCCTAATATCTGGTCGACCTTTGTTCGAGTACAACGTTCACCTCTTAAAAGCTCGTCTTCGATAGTATCCACTCTAATGGCGTCGCTTTTTCCACTGAAGCTTTTTCTAAGAAAATGAACTTACACGTCGGGCAGATCGATAATGAAAAAGAGAGAGGAAAAAAGAAAGGGAAAGAAAGAGAGTGGAAGAGTATCTTGATGCTTCGTGTGCTGTGCCACTTTGCAATTAATTGTAGAAAAATTAAACTTTAAGACACTTTTTAGAAGTTTATTACTGCTTCGGTTGAATATGTCGAAGGTGTTGATATACACGCGTGTTGGATAATATTAAATTCGTATGTCAAGTGACGATAAACAGTTTTATAGAATGTTTTATTAATTATTGTTAATTGTCATAAGCATAGGAAATAATCATTAATAATAATGTAATATAATATAATATAATATTATATAATGTAGTATAGTATAATGTATTATGAAAATATAGTAAAGTGATAATGCGATATAATATGATGTAGTACAATATAGTACAAGATAACATAACATAGTACAACATAATTCAATATAATCCAATGTATAGTATAATATAAAATATAATAAATAAATAATAAAATATAAAATATAGTATAAAACATAATAAATAAATAATAAAATATAAATAATAATAAATAATATAAATAAATAATAAAATATAAATAATAATAAATAATATAAATAAATAATAAAATATAAAATATAATATAAAATATAATAAATAAATAATAAAATATAAAATATAATATAAAATATAATAAATAAATAAATAATAAAATGTAAAATAAAAATTATTATTTATTTATTACATTTTATATAAAATATAATTTAAATGTAATTTCACAAAATGAATAAATAACAGACAATTTCATAAATATTTTCATATGTTGCGCCCTTTTCTTAGAACACTCAATGACGTAGTATAAACAAGTTGTACAACGTTCTACATCAAACGAACAAACAGAGAAATTGCAAAATTTAACATCAACAAAAGAACAAACTTACATCGACAAAAATTGAATTTTGGAAAATTAAAATGTATCATTAATATAATATAACACAGAGAAACTTAAACGAATTACCATATGATGAAAGAACATGATACTACGTTTGAACAAAAAAGACAAGGGGAAATAAAAATGAAAAGCAATGAAACATACAAAAATAAGAAACATATTACTAATATTAATGCAACGGGAGTATACACACTTAAGTTCATCCCAATTTTATTCGACCAGAAATTCAAAGATCCTGGTAATTAAAGAAAAAAGAAAAGAAAAAAAAGATGGAGAGAAAGAAAAAGGAAAAAAGGATCAAACTTTCAAACGGAGGGAGGCATGATCACGAGTAGTATCCCGCCAGCGACTAACTGGAACGTGAAACGCCTGTAAGCGGAATGCCGAGGCCCAAGTAATTAGCGGAGGAGGTAATTTATCAGTGGAACGTTGGTGGAAGCAAAGGAGGATGTCATTACTCATGCGCGCCCGCCGTAATCTTAATAACGGTTTCGCCAGCCGGTTAAAGCAGCCTCAGCCTCCTTCAAACTCGTCTCCGTTTTCAACGACCCCCCCCCCCCCCCTCTCTCTCTCTCTCTCTCTCTATGTCTTTCGTATCCTCAAACACGAAGATTTCCCCTTGAACCACCTGAAACTTTCGCTGGCTCTTGTTCGACCTCGAGGTCCCTTGTCGAGGAACACGAAAATTCGAAGAATCTTCTAAAGAAACTTCTAAATAAATACTTTTGATGGTCATTTCACAATTCAATATTACAAAAAAAAAGTTTCAATGTTAAATATATAATACATAATTAGTACATATTAATGCATATTAATACACTATATATAATACATAATTAATACATATCAATACATAATATATAATACATAATTAATGCATATTGATACACTATTATATATAATGCATAATTAATACATATTAATACATAATATATGACACATAATTAATACATATTAATACATAATATATGACACAATTAATACATGTTAATACATAATACATGACACACAATTAATACATGTTAATACATAATATATGACACACAATTAATACATGTTAATACATAATACATGACACGCAATTAATACATGTTAATACATAATATATGATTAACACATATTAATACATAATACATAATATATGACACACAATTAAAACATTTTAATACATATTATATAATACACAATTAATACATATTAATACGTAATATATAATACACAATTAAGACATATTAATACATAATATAATACACAATATAATACACAACATATATGTATTATAATACATAATATAATATATGATGTATTATAATACATATATAATACGCAATTATAATACATAATATATAATACACAATTAAAACATATTAATACATGATATAATACACAATATATAATACACAATTAATACATATTAATACGTAATATATAATACACAATTGAAACACATTAATACATAATATATAATACATAATTAACACATATTCAATATTAAAAAAAAAAAAAAGAAATGAAAGAAAACACAGTGGTCTGACAAATCACTGACACGTTCCACTTATGGCCGCGTATTTTCAGTCCAATCGTTGCAGAAACGCCACTCGCGCGTGGCACGAAATAATTCCTAAGGTAGGAGAATGCTTTCGGTTCACAAGGAAGGACAGTCGAGACTCGATAGCACCGTTTTATTCGACAGTAACCGAGGCGGTGTCCACGGTGAGCCAAGCGGCTTTTCCGCGGGGTTTTCTTTTCAACCCAGACGACTCCACGCCGCGTTGTCAATAGCCACGGAGAACCATTTCGATTCATTCGACCCTTTCGACCGAATCCCGAATGAATGGCGAGAAATCGCTCGCCACGATCCCGCGGCAGCTCGCTCGATAACCGAAGTTCAGCGAGAAAAATCACCGCGCGAATGGACCGAAAGGGTTAAAATGGGGGGGGAGGGGCACTCTTTCTCGATTAATTTCTTTCGCTAATCGGCCGCCGATTCTTCATTCGCCGCTTAATGAATCTCCGAGCTCCGGCTATTTCGGTTCGTGTGTGTACGAGCCGTGATTTTAATTGAATGCACGAACGAATGGGCGAATTTCCGTTGGGAAAAAGTAAATGGCAAATTGCCGGACGAAAGTGAGACGAAAGTTGTCGATTCGATCCCCGTTTTGAGCACGACGCGATTAATATAGTTATTATTAATATTAATGATATTGATGATATAGTTATTATTAATATTAATGATATTGATGATATTAATATTATTAATATTATTAATATTATTAATATTATTAATATTATTAATATTATTAATATTATTAATATTAATATTAATATTAATTTTGAAGTATTTAAATGTTTTTTAGAATAATATTGATTTTCATATTAACCGTGAAACTTTATGTTACCGTGAACGTTAATTATTTTAATATCAATATTAATCAGTTTTTAACAATAAACTGTGTGCGGTGTAGAATATGCATGTATATTATTTATGTACTATTATATATTATATTAATCTCTTATTTATAATTATGTTTATATTTATAATTATGTTTATATTTATAATTATATTTATATTTATAATTATATTTATAATTATATTTATATTTATAATTATAATTATATTTATAATTATATTTATATTTATAATTATAATTATATTTATATTTATAATTATATTTATAAACAATATTTATATTACAACATAAACAATATGATATGTAAACAATATTTGTATTATAATATAAACAATATTTATGTTACGTATACATTATTCAAATTTATATGTATAAACATACTATATTTTACATTGCATTTTATACACAATACAATATACAGTTTCATTAATATTAATATCAAAGTAATTGTAATAACATTTGAGCTAATTCTTACAGTATTAAAACTTGAATATGAAATAATTTCATATTAATGTTAAGTGTAAATTAATTTCAATAACGGGGTAACACATTAGAACTTCATTACACTTTTAGAAATATATCCTTTTTGTCTTAAGCATTATAATTATGCTGACTTGTAATGATTGACATTATATAATTTAACATTACTTATTATAACATTTGATAACGATATTCAATATTTAATTAAACTGTAACAACAATATTTGATATTTAATTATAATAAATATTTAAATATGTTATTATTATAATAAAATATATATTTATATTTTTATATATTTAATTATATTATAATTATAATATAATTTAAATACATTATAATATTTAAGTGTATATTTTAAAATACATTATAATATTTGAATGTATATTTTAAAATACATTATAATATTTGAATGTATATTTTAAAATACATTATAATATTTGAATGTATATTTAATTACAATATTAATTTGTATTTAAATGTATATTTTAATACAATATTAATTTAAATACATTTTAATATTTAATTGTATATTTAATTATAAATAATTAATAACGACATCACATTGCAATTATAATTGCACGTACATTACAATAATACAATACTACGTTAATATTAACGTAATCGTTGCCTTCCAAGCAAGAAAGTAAGCTAATCTTTAACTAAGATTCCAAATATATCACTCTCAGTTCCGAAAAAAACTGTCGAGATTAACTCGCTAAATTAAACAATTCAGAAATCAATGCAAATTCAAACGACTGATTCCTTCATTTCTTATCTGTGCTTAGTCCTCCCACTCTTCGTTTCTGGTCTTTCGAGGCGCAGGTTACAGGATGCACGCGATCGATGAGAAAGGAAGTTGGGAATTTCTGTCACGTGACACGGTGCAAAGCGAGGAAATCAGCGTACGGTGATGGACGAAATGTGTTTCGACTTCGCGACGCTCCAGTCTGCCTCCCCCCTCCCTCAACTCTCTAAAGCATATGTACAGTAGGTACACGTGTTCACTCGAAGCGACGTGCATTCCCTTCCTTCCTTCCTTCCTTCCTTCCTTCCTTCCTTCCTTCCTTTCTTCCCAACGTTCCTCCTTCCGTTTCAACGTTAATCCGTTTCTGACCCACTTATCCGCTTTGAACTTGTTTCGAAGGAAAACTTACGACTTTCTCCCTCTGTCTATCTCTCTGTCTTTGGGTCACCTTTAATTTTTTCCTTCTCCACAGTTCTTCTTCTTCTTCTTCTTCTTCTTCTTCTTGTTCTTCTCGGGTTCCAGAATGAACCGGAAACGCGATTGGAGAACGAATTCCTCTCCGGCTTTTATTGCTCCAACGGCGAATGAACTTTTCCGAGGGAAAATTTGGGAATGAAGCGAGGGGAAGGAGGGATCCTCTGATCAGGAAGTGTACCAGATGGCTCTGATACTTGAATAATTGATTTGATAACCGTTCGATAGAATTGGTAGAGATTTTGAACGAGAAGGTAGAGGTCGGGTAAATGAAAATAATGAATGAAATAATATTTCATATTATTAATATTTAATATTAATAATATTAATGAATGAAATAATTTAATTTACGAAGCGAAACGAACAGTTAAAAATAAACGAAACGAAATGAAATAATAATTTAATTTGCGAAATGAAATGAACAGTTAAAAATTTAAAAAAAAGCATCATTTGCAAGAACTTATAGCAGGTCTGTTTAATGCAAAATATTTTCTTGGGGGATTGAGAAAAAAGAGAAATTTTTAGAGAGAGGAAGAGAGAATTTTTAAAGACCTCAAGTAGCACAGATTAACGATAATTCAGTTACAACCAAAAGTCATACCAGATTTAATCATTTGCAAGAACTTATAGCAGGTTTGTTTAATGCAAAAGATTTTCTCGAGGGATCGAGGAAAGAGAGAAGTTTTTAGAGAGAGAAGGAAAGAGTTTTTAGAGACCTCAAGTAGCACAGATCAACGATAATTCAGTTACAACCAAAAATCATACCAGATTTAATCATTTGCAAGAACTTATAGCAGGTTTGTTTAATGCAAAATATTTTCTCGAGGGATTGAGAAAAGAGAGAAATTTTTAGAGAGAGGAAGAAAGAGTTTTTAGAGACCTCAAGTAGCACAGATCAACGATAATTCAGTTACAACCAAAAGTCATACCAGATTTAATCATTTGCAAGAACTTATAGCAGGTTTGTTTAATGCAAAAGATTTTCTCGAGGGATCGAGGAAAGAGAGAAGTTTTTAGAGAGAGAAGGAAAGAGTTTTTAGAGACCTCAAGTAGCACAGATCAACGATAATTCAGTTACAACCAAAAATCATACCAGATTTAATCATTTGCAAGAACTTATAGCAGGTTTGTTTAATGCAAAAGATTTTCTCGAGGGATTGAGAAAAGAGAGAAATTTTTAGAGAGAGGAAGAAAGAGTTTTTAGAGACCTCAAGTAGCACAGATCAACGATAAATCAGTCACGGTAACAAGATCACAAATTTTTCCACAAATATCGACATCTTCTCGAGATCTTCTTCTTACAAGCTCACCGATTTGATTTGATTCACGTTGCTAAAAGTTATTTTCAAGTGACTGAGAAATCGTTTCGACAATCGTTTCGCGAAAGCGTCAAGTAGTAGAGATCGACGATCAGTCAGTTACGATTAAAAATCACAAACTTTTCCAACGAGTATCGACTTCTGCCTATTCTCAAGCTTACTGCTGCTTGATTCAACGCGAAGAGCATTCTTCAAGAAGCTGAGGAGCGGTTTTACGAAAAGTCTCGAGTAGTAAAGATCAATGATAAGTCAGTTACGAGACCGAAAGTTACGACTTTCTCGGTGAATATCGACTTCTGTTCATTCGTACGAATCCACGGGAACTTTATCCGTCTCGAGTGATTTTTCCAACAGATTAAAATGTCGTTTCACGGACGTGTAGAAGTGGCAGAGATCACGATGAAGCGGCGCAATTGTATTTCATCTGTTCATCAATTTCAGCAATTTTCCAACGTTACGTTAAAAATAAAATTCTACATCGTACGATTATCAGCGATGCTCGTACAGTTACTAGTTGATCTGTTTATTTATTTCAACAATTTTCTACGTTACTAGAAATAAAATTCGACATCGTTAATTACCAATAATCGTACAATTATTAATTGCAGTCGAGTTTTGTATTTCTGACTCTCAGAAAGGTTCGTGATCTTTTTCTGTTTCAAACGCAGAGTTACATAAATTTTCCACAGCAATTCTTTGTTCTTTTTAAATTGATTCTTCGCGTTATTCTGAAAATAAAATAACTTGGAATTTATTTATCAGTGTAAGAGCAATTCCAATTCCTAAATCAATTCTCACATTATTCCTGAATCAGAATTGACTTCTTAAAATGAAATAAAATAGTTAGAATTTATTTATCGATGTCAAAATTCTAATTCTAATTCTCAAATCAATTATTTATTATTTTAAATTCGTATTATTCTTGAAATAAACTAACTAACTTAAAATTTATCATTCCATCAGTGGAAGAGTAATTCTAATTCCTAATTCTTCCCTAATGTTTACGTTATTCCTGAATCAAAATTGATTTGTTAAAATGGAATAACATAGAATTTATTTATGGAAGATGTAAGAATTCTAATTCCAATTCCCAAACCAATTATTTGTTCTTGTTTAATTTATTTTATTATTTTACATCGAAAATGTAAGAATTCTAATTCTAATTCTCAAACCAATTATTTGTTCTTGTTTATTTTATTTTATTATTTATTCTTATAAATAATAATATAAAATGCTCTTGCTTATTTTATTATTTATTCTTATAAATAATAAAATAAGAATTATTTTATTATTATTTATTATTATTTATTCTTATTTTATTTCTTATTTTCTTATTTATTCTTATTTTATTATTTATTCATATTTATTTCATTATTTATTCTCGTTTATTTTAATATTTATTCTTATTTATTTCATTAAATAAATAAGAATAAATAGTTTATTTATTCTCGTTTATTTTAATATTTATTCTTATTAATTTTACTATTTATCCTCGTTTATTTTAATACTTATTCTTATTTATTTCATTGTTTATTCTCGTTGATTTTAATATTCATTCTTATTCACTTTGTCATTTACCTTTATTTATTCCCAATTCGTTCTTAAATTAATTACAACGCGATTTCAATTCGCCGAGTTAATTCTTCACTTACTGCGGGAAAAACATCTTGAGATTAAAAGTCACAGCACAGCTCTCGAACGACAAAATCTCGAACGAGAAGATCGTGAAACAGCGGCGGAGACCGAGGGGAACTAACCCCGAGATAAACGATCGCGCGGCAGCGGGATTTTAACACGGTGCACGATGGGAACGCGGCCAAGTTAATTAAGAGATGTCGTTCGGCGGCCGTTTAATAAAGCCGGCGTAACGAAAATTCCTGGCGTCTATCGAGTATCCGTTCGGCATTATCGATCCTCGTATCATTATGTTCGCCCCTGGGCTTTTCCCTTTGGCTGGCCCTCCTCCGCCACTCCCCAAGCCACTGTCGCGCTGTTGCCTTTGTAATTTTAAGGATCGTTAAAATTAACGACGTTTACCGAGCAAGAACGACTCGTCGTAATGACAGCGAACCGCGGTCCCCGCAGCCTCCCTTTATCGTCCGTTTGTTCCTCGCTTTCGACTTTTTTCTTTTTGCTTTTTTTCTCGAGAATCCGACGAGATGAAATTCAATTGCCAAGTTCGCGGACTCGCGCAGGAAGCTGCTGTTACTGCTGTCGGATTTTTGGAAACGCGAAAATAAGGAAAAAATGGATGGAAAATTGTTCCACGTGCGGGATGTTAAAGCACTGAAACTTTCGATACGTTGTATGCTTTTGTATATTTTGTTCGTAGTGTGATTATTGCTGGGAATACATAAAAGTCATAAAAATCATGAATATTATACATAAATTATATATATGTTTAAACGTATATTATATATAATTTATATTATATTATATTATAAATATTCTATTATGTATAATTTATATTATACTATATTATAAATATTATATTATATATAATTTATATTATATTACATTATAAATATTATATTATATATAATTTATATTATATTATATTATAAATATAATTATATTATATACAATATACTGTATAATTATATATACTATAATATACTACTTATTACTATACTTTTATACTATACTAGTACTATACATTTATTACTATACTTTTATTACTATACTTTTATATTATACTATACTACAATTACATTATATTTATTATATATATAATTTATATTTATATATAATATAACATATATTTTACATATATATATATATATATATATATATGTACATCTTTCGATTTATTGAAATATACATTTTAATATATTATTAAAATATATTATTAAATATTGAAATTAAATATACTATTAAAATTAATAAATAAATATTAAAATTAGTTATTAAATATATTATTAGAATATATTTATAATATTCTAATATATTATATTACCATCTTTAAATCTCCATCTTGAATGAACAATTCAGTTATTTTATTATTAATTTGAAAAATGACCTGAACAATACTTTTTTAATACGAATTAACGTTCGAAAAACAACAATTCGAAAACTTCGAAACACAACAAAGTTTGCGCAGGCACTCTGATCTTTCACATTTTTCAAGAAACACGCCGTTTTACATCCATCGGGCTTCGAAATTAATAAACTGAACTCCTTTCAACATTTCGAAAACTATAAATCGGTCATTCTGACCGCTAATTCACGGCGAAAGAAAAAAAAATATTGAAAAATCGCTTTTCTCCATTTCTAAGGAAGAACAAAATTCACGCATTTACTATTGTCATACAATGAGAGAGATAGAGGAAAAAAGAAGGAAACAGAGGACTGTTCCTCTCTCGTTCGTTTTCGTTCCGTCGAAAAGGAAAACTTGGCGACAACCCGAGAAAGAGAAGAGCGCCCCAAGTACCTCTTCGTACGATTGAAAAGCTACCCGACTTTCTCTCTCTCTCTCTCTCTCTCTCTCTTTCTCCACCTGGCCGGCAAACTTTCTCCCCCGTGTCGTGGGTCAACAGTGATCCAAGGTTTTCGATAAGTTCCTCGCGATAACGTCGTTGGCGAAACGCGCGCTGAGGAGAAGTTGCTGCACCGCGCCGCGCCGATTGAAAACCTAACACCGAATCAGCGCTGAAGATAAACTTAAATCTCCCCTGCACCTCCTCCCTTCTGTAGCTACAAGTTCCTGGTTACACAGCGGAATCCGGTGGATTGAGTTTGTTCAAGAAGCGTTGGGAATCTGTCGAATGGATTTCAATTAAGGGCTGCATTTTTCACAGGTGGGCAAGGGAAGCTGTTGAGCTTCGAAAATGTATCCAAATATATATATATATATATATATATATATATATATATATATATATATATATATGTGTGTGTGTGTGTGTGTGTGTGTGTGTGTGTATTTAAATATTTGTATATATTATATATGTGTATATTTAAATATTTGTATATACTATATACATGTATATTTAAATATTTGTATATTTATATATGTGTGTATTTAAATATTTGTATATATATTTATATAGTTGTATATATTGTATATATGTATATTTAAATATTTATGTATACATTGTATATATGTGTACTTAAATATTAATTTAAATATATATTGTATACATGTATACTTAAATATTTATGTATGTATTGTATATATGTGTACTTAAATATTAATTTAAATATATATTGTATATATGTATACTTAAATATTTATGTATATATTGTATATATGTGTATTTAAATACTAATATATGTTATGTGTATGTGTATTTAAATACTAATATATGTTATGTGTATGTGTATTTAGATACTTGTATATCTTATATAAATGTGTATTTAAATATTATAGTATTTAAATACTTGTATATATATATATATATATATATATATATATGTATATAGTATAGTATTTAAATACTTGTATAGTATATAGTATATAGTACAGTATTTAAATACTTGTATAGTATATAGTATATAGTATAGTATTTAAATACTATTATATACAAGTATTTAAATATTTGTATTATATATATATGTCATTAAATATTTGTATATATTATATATGCATTTAAATATTTGTATATATTATATATATATTTAAATATTTATATATATTCTACATGTGTCTAAATATTTGTATTTATTATATACATTGTTATATATTTTTAATATATATTTTATTCATTATTATATATACATATATTTAAATGTTTTTATATATTATATATGTATATATATTTTTAATATATATTTTATTCATTATTATATATATAAATAAATACTTGCGACACACAATATAATGCACAATAACGTATATAATATAATATCAGAAATACACGTGCAACATACTCTTGCAACAGTACGACTGACGTCATTGTTTCTTTGACAGATTCCAATACAACCGTTTTTGTTATTTTTGTATCAAACCTCTCTTTCTCTCTCTCTCTCTCTCTCTCTCTCTCTCTCTCTATCTCTATCTATCTATCTCACTCTATCTCACTCTCTGTCAATTAAACTTCGAGTCAATAATTCGAGACACGACCTTTCTCCAACGCGGTCGAATCGAATTAAATTTCTTTGTCGTCGTTGTCGTAGCAGATCGAGATCACCCCCTCCCTCTGTCGTGTCTATCCTTTTTTTTTCTTTTAAACAAAAAACGCCATTCCTCGATACGTATTACGCACGGATCTGCTCAGTTATTTCCAGTGAATCTGACCGGGATTTAAGAATACACCGGGGCTGAATCAATAAATGGCCCAGTTGATAAGACGTCCAACCGCCAGAGGATACTGTGAAACCACCCTCCTCCCACCGTCTCTCCCGTGCCGAAATAAACGAAATACTGTGTGGAACACTCGTGTTTTTCCATATTGGCCGCCGCGAATTCCCTCGATCGTGTTCGTCGATCCACGTGCCGTTACTCATGCATATGTTTCGAACGTTAAATTCTCCAAGAGTTTTGTGAATGTTCAGATACTGTTGTAACATGGTGAAAATAAATTAATTTGGGAGGGAGTCATTTGTTTAAAGCGTCTGAATTGTCTACTTTCAGAATTTCGAATTTCTTTCTTCTATATTATACTATAATACTATATTATACTATATTATAATATTGTATATTATGTTATAGTATAACATAATATATTATATTGTATAAATATTATTATATACTCTATTGTAATATAATGTAATATATTATATTATAGTATAGTAATATATTATACTATAATACTGTAATATTATACTAGTATAATACTGTCCTGCACTGTACTATAATACTGTACTACTATACTAGTATAATACTGTCCTGCACTGTACTATAATACTGTAGTATTATACTAGTATAATACTGTCCTGCACTGTACTATAATACTGTAGTACTATACTAGTATAATACTGTCCTGCACTCTATTATAATACTGTAGTATTATACTAGTATAATACTGTCCTGCACTGTACTATAATACTGTAGTATTATACTTGGATAATACTGTCATGTATTGTACTTGGATAATACTGTCATGTATTGTACTTGGATAATACTGTATTGTACTATAATACTAATAATAATAGTATTATACTAATATAATACTGTTCTGTACTATAATACTATAGTATTATACTAATATAATACTATCCTATACTATAATACTAATAGTATTATACTAATATAATACTATTCTATACTATACTATAATACTATAGTATTATGCTAGTATAATACTATACTACACTATATTATACTATACTATACTGAATGTTATTATAAATAATAGTATTAAAAAATATGTATATTATTTTAGATGAATATTATTTCATATGTTATTATTATATTATTATGCATTGAATATTATTATAAATAATAATATCACCAATAAATTTATAGAATATTTACATTATTATTATATTGCTATTATTATACAATATATTGTTATATATATAATAATATCGAAACGTATATGTTTCAATATAAATATTTTATTTGTATATATATTATATCAATATATTATCACTATATTATGTTGTACAATAATATATTGGATACTATTACGAATATTAGTATTATCAATAAATTAATAAAATATATACATATTACTATTACATGTTACTACACATAATATTGTACATGAATACTATATATATATATATAAACACTATAAAGTTAAAATCATCAAAATAGTAAATTAGCAAACATCTGCAACCCTTCATTATACATAAACAATAACGACTACACGCGGATAATTTCGTAATCAGACCTTGGATTTTTACATAAACTGACATATATAACTTCAAAGTAAATGTAATGTTCGATGTAATAGGGTTTTTTTTTTTTTTTTCAAAAAATGACTGGGAAATTGTTTTGGTGAACAAGCTCGCTCGGTATTATGGAAAGCACGAGTAGATTGGAACGAGAGGTGAGGAACAGGAACGATGGGGAGAGTATCTGCGCGCATGGCAAGGCCAGATGTCTACTAGAGGGCTTGAAATTATTCTAATATACCAGCCACGGTGAAATACAGAGTCTTTAGGGGATCAACGAAGCGTCAGCGGCTCCTTGGCCCCCGGAGGTACCGTCTCTCGGTTATGGTTATCGTCCCGATCCCACCTAAGGTTCTGGCCCAGGGAAAATTGCCGCCCGACCCGGAATCGTTGGAAATTGAACGTTCGTCCTCGTGAATACCGTCACCCCCCTCGGTGACGTACAATGCTCGTTTCTAACTTTCGTCTCGTCTCTCCTCTCTCTCTCTCTCTCTCTCTCTCTCTCTCTCTCTCTCTCTCTTTCACCCTTTCCATTCCCAGCGTGAATTCCAAGTGATGCGGAAATTTCGCGTTTACCTCGTTGACACTTCCTTTTCGGTTGAAACCTTCCGTAAAGTTGACAACGGAGTCTTCCAAGTTTCGTTTTTCACCGTGCCGCCAGTGTAATTTGAAAAGACAGCAGCTGGTGGAGGTTCGAGTGAGCGAATTTTTATTTTTTTTTTTTTTTTGGCAATCGAATTCGTTACAATTTTTGCAAATGATGTGTAAATATTTCATGCGTAATTTGTACAGTTGTTTTATTTCATTTTATATGTAATTTTTGTGATGTAATAATAATATATAATTTTTATTACTATTAATTTAATGATAATATTAGTATAATTTGATAATAATAGTATCCAACTTAATATGGTAATAATATATTGAAGTAATATATACTACTGTAAGTAGTAATATAGTAATATATATATATATAATATAATAGTAATATATGTACGTGTGTTAAATATATTATATAATTTTTTATGTTCAGTGTATTATATAGTAATAGTAATGTATATATTTTATTAATTTATTGATAATATTCGTATAATTTGATAATAATAGTATCCAATATATTACTGTATAACATAATATGGTAATAATATATTAAAGTAATATATACTACTGTAAGTAATATAGTAATATATATACGTGTGTTTCAATATATTATATAATTTTTTATCTTCAGTGTATTATATAGTAATAGTAATATAATAGTAATGTATATATTCTATTAATTTATTGATAATATTATAATTTGATAATAATAGTATCCAATATATTATTATACAACTTAATATGGTAATAATATATTAAAGTAATATATACTAGTGTAAGTTATTAATATAGTAATATATATATATATATATACATGTGTTTCAATATATTATATAATTTTTTATTGTTCAATGTATTATATAATAATAGTAATACGATAATAATATATATGTTCTATTAATTTATTGGTAATATCATTGCCAGTAATATAATACTATTCAATGCCATTATAATATAATATTATAATACATAATAATATAACATTCTAATAATATTGTAATATAACACATTGAAGTAATGTACATATTTTTTAATACTATTATTTGTAATAATATTCAGTATAGTATTATACTATAATATACATTATATTATTTAATATTTTTAAATAATTATTAATATTGAATTATTATAATAATGCAATATTATTTTAATATTTTATTTGATACGTAGCTTATATATCTGTGATATAAATATTTATATATCTAATAATTTATTTATATTTGATTTATTTATTGAGTTGCATGTAAGTTTTCAGATATATCAAGGCAATTTTGACCGAATAACATTGACGATTAACATTTTCACCTAATTTAATTTCTTTCATTCTATTAATTTTTATTTCATCTAATTAACATCTGTCATTTATTCTAAATAATTTTTAATCCCGAAATCAAAAGGGAGAGCAAAGTTCTTTTCCGCCCTTTCTCGGAAAATGACATTGGAACAAATGCCTAAGATATTTTCAATTATCTGCATGAATCCACCGATTCACTTGGTTCGAAATTAAAGGGGAAACTTGTCGAATTGAGTTTGAAGGGAATTACAGACGAGTTCTTTCGAGAAAAGTTGGATGGTTAAGTGGTGAGTCTCTGGTGACGGCGGGAGCAGGTGTTTCGAACGTGGAATTAATTAAGGCGCCCGGTTAATCTCGCGAGATCGAATCTTAGAAACTTGTAAAATCCGAGGTCGCCGATCGCTGCCGCGAATAATTCTGAAAGTTCCCCATTCTCGCGGGCAAAAATTAATTAGACGTGCTTCGGCAGCTCTTAACTCTTAACTCTCGAGATCTTCAGAATCTTTATCGTTGGCTAAGTGTAATCAGGATTGAACGACAAAGATTCGAGAAATCCTAGCGTTCAATTCTGACGTTCTGAAGTTGAACGTAATTGCGTCGGAGGGAAGCTTAGGGAATTTCATGCAGTTTTCACATTTGTTTTCAATTTTACGATTTTTACACGCGATTTAAGATTTACAGATTTGCAATTTTCTGTAATTTTGCACAGTTATTCGTAGTTTTTTTTTTTACAATCAAATTGTTTGGACAAAATATCTGAAAAATCACCAATCAAACAATTTTTCTCCCCCGCGAATGAAAATAGCCTCGCGCAAGTAAGAATATCCGAGGTAGAACAAAACTGGTACCGAACGCTCCACATCGTTATGGATAAAATTTCTTGCCGGGGGCGAGAGAGAGAAATATAGAGTGAAACTCTCTCAGCGTGTGTTGGAACTCGGTTCGTTATCGGATGACGATTATAAACAGCAATGGCCAGACTATATGTGTATACATATATCGTTGCTGGCAAACACCATAGTTCCGCGTTTCGCGCTGCCAGCGCCGCGATTTAAACCACCCGCCCCCTGTTTGCTCTCCCTTATCGATCATTAACAAATCACGGTTTGAAAAACATCGAATGTTAAAAAAAGAAGAACGAAGGGCGAATCTGTCTGGTTTCTAAAGATATTATTATATATTACATGCAATATATGATATTTTATATTATTATATATTATACGCAATATATAATATTTTATATTATTATATACTGCATATAATATATTATTATATTATTTTATATTATTATATATTATATGTAATATATAATATTATGTATAATTATATAATATTTTATATTATTGTATATTATGTGCAACATATAATACTATATATTATTATATATTATATGATAATATAATATATAATATTTATTGTTATACAGATTATGATTATTTTCTTATATTTTTAATATTTATAGTGTGCGAAGGTATTCTAGGATTATTATTATTAATTAGAATAAATTATGAATTTGGTCATCAGAAAATAAAATTTTTTTGATCTAACATTTTAAATGATTGAATTAATTTAAATAACTTATTTAATAATAATTATTTATTTGTTTGATTGTATTATTTCAAGAAATTTAATATATTTAATTATAATTTTTTTTGTCTCAGTATGGTTTATCTTTAGTTATCATTTTTAATATGGTTCGTCTGGTTTATCTTTAGAAGCGTTTCTTTCCTAGAAAAAACTTGAGAATTCTACGTTCCGGATAAATAAAATTTTAATTTTCGTGCGGAAAATTCGATAATTTATTTCGGACAAGTCGCGCAAAAATTTATAAATTTTATGTCGTCAAATATAAAAATATAATAACATAATATTTAAAATATAAAAATATAATAATATAATATTTAAAATATAAAAACATAATAATATAGTATTTAAAATATAAGAATATAATAATATAATATTTAAAATATGAAAATATAATAATATAGTATTTAAAATATGAAAATATAATAATATAGTATTTAAAATATGAAAATATAATAATATAGTATTTAAAATATAAAAATATAATAATATAGTATTTAAAATATAAAAAATATAATAATATAGTATTTAAAATATATAAATATAATAATATAGTGTCTAAAATATAAAAATATTACAACATAATAATATAGTATTTAAAATATAAAAATATAATAACATAATATTTAAAATTTAAAAATATAATAATATAATAATATAATATTTAAAATTTAAAAGTATAATAATATAATATTTAAAATTTAAAAATATAATAATATAATATTTAAAATATAAAAATATAATAA
>NW_025110206.1:244443-249720 GCF_011392965.1 Frieseomelitta varia | reverse complement strand
ATTTAAAAATATAATAATATAATATTTAAAATATAAAAATATAATAATATAATATTTAAAATATAAAAATATTACAATATAATATTTAAAATATGAAAATATAATAATATAGTATTTGAAATATAAAAATATAATAATATAGTATTTAAAATATAAAAATATAATAATATAGTGTTTAAAATATAAAAATATTACAATATAATAATATAGTATTTAAAATATAAATATATAATAATATAGTATTTAAAATATAAATATATAATAATATAATATTTAAAATATAAAAATATAATAATATATAAAAATATTATAGTTTAATTCCGTAGAACTTACACCGTCATTCTTCATATTTTTCATTAAGAAAATTAACGCTAAGTTATTGAACGTCTCCGTCAGATTAGTTTAGTATTTTTTCCCTCGTCGAACGAAACGAGTAGTAGCGATGACGAACTGGTCAGCCTACCGCACTCTTGTCTCTCCTCTGTTTGAAATTTTCCCTCTTTTCGATCTCCCCCATTTTGCATATCGTTTCCAAGCAGCTATTTTTCTCCTTGCGAATCATCCATCTCGATTTCAAATTCCTCCCCTCTTCCTTCCTTCCATACTATAGCTTCACCTGTTTGCATTATTACAGGCCATTATTACAAACCAGTATTCGCGTTGCTACAGGAAGAGGCGTATGTGGGTTGCTGACCCAGTGGCATTTAGGTTAGATTCATACGCTTTACAGCATCGAAAAATGCCCGACGATGTCCCGGTTTATGTTGTATGCCAGCTCGAAGTAACGTTTGGTAGCGAACGATCAAAAATTCACAGAGAGATTGACTTCCACACGTTATTATACTGGTTAGCTTGAAATAATTATTCATGCTAACTGAAACGTTCTTTTCATTTCACGAGCATGTTACACGTATTTCAATTATATATTTATCAAGTGCCACGTTGATCGGTAACAATCATTGCTCTCGCGCGTAATTCAAGCGTCACTTGAAATATTTATTCGACTCTACGAGTATAGTCACTATATACGCTTCAGTTCATATATCTTTCAAGTTTCAACTCGAAATTATTTATCTGAAGCAATCAGCTTGAAATAATCATTATCCTCGTATTGATCGAAGTGTTATTGAAGTATATTTGAAATGTTTATTCGATTTTTACAAGTATCGTTCATTTATGCATTTCAGTTGTATAATTTTCATGAGGAAATCTCTCCCTCTCTGCACATGCAGCGAAATGAATTCATAGAATTTTTCACATGATGTTGGACAATCATTATTGACATGAGATAGAAAGAAAAATTTATGATATTAATTAAGTTAAACGAATTTATAATATTAGGCAATTGTTATTTCACCGATTTATGAATCAAATGAAATTCTTTCAGTATTTCGATACTTTATTTCCGATACTACTACACGAAACTCTCGAACTCGCGTACGAGTTTTTCGATCAAAAAAATTTATAAACATGTGTTTAAAAAAAAAAAAAAAGAGAAAGAACCTTTGATCCGAATCGCTTCCATTAATTACGCCAGGAAGTCAATATTACGTGCTGTTACAACGACGAAAGCGATAGCCATAAATATTCGCGTGATCGATCGGCGAATACGTCATCGTAAAGTGTCGTCTTCCCTCTGCCCAATCTTTTTTACCAAACGTCAATACAATTTCATCATCTTCTTGTGCACGTGGGCTAATTTGTTCTTCTAATCGATCTGAATATGTTTCTCTTCTCCCGTCGAATATATTCAAGACGGTAATTGGATTTCGCGATAAACAATTTAATTTGAAAGGTAGCTCACCTAACCAAAACTACGTCTGTCTACGTTATACATATAAATTTGAATTTATCATATATTGAGTCATTGTATATCTAACAATCTTCTGAAATAAGCGTAGAATATTGAAAACGATCGTTATCAATCTAAATTTGTTACTAAATAAACCTAACCTAAAATTCCAATTGAAATTTTGTCCGAATGTCACGTGAATCGAAATTGTTTAACTAATCGCTCGTTGAATATTATCGAAAAACATAAAATTCGTATACATAGACGAAGTTCGACATAGCTTGTTACACTTAACTCGAATTCTAATGAAAATGAAGCCCAATAATAATCCTCTTAACCAAGTACGGGACAAAAAAATTGTTTTTCTTCGTGGGAGAACTTTGTAATTGTATTGTAAATTAATTACTCGGATATTTGAAACTTTTAAACAAACCCAACCTGGCTGGATACAGAATTTCGACGAAAATCCAAACATAACCTAAATCAGAATTGTCAAACCTCGCTTGTCGCGGTAATATCGAAAAAAATTTGTAATGCTCTTAAACGAAGTTTAATGCAAGGTTCTCGTATGATACCGAGCTTCTAAAATTCCGTTTTCCATGTTTCGCTCAAACATAACCTAAGCCAAAACTTCGTGGATCAAAAAGTACAAAAAATTTGAAGCTTAATTGAAGCTTAATTTACATCCAAATTACGCTTAAATTCTAGTAAAACCAAACACAATAATCTTCTCAAGTGACAATTACAATAACAGCAAAGAATTGTTTCTCTCATTGAAAGAAACTACCCAGTTTGAAAACATGGGATCGAATTCGACCTAAATTGAAGCGAACGCGCGAGACCTAACCTAAAATTCCAATGCAAATTCAGCTCAAACATAACCTATCTAGACCAAGATCGTCGAATGATAGAAATAATCTGTACTTTGGTTATGCTCGTCTCGAGTTTCAATAAAATCGTATCCAATAATACATTTGACCGAGTGCAAACGAATCAAAATAAAAGAAAAAAAAGAAGGGGAAAACCTAATTCTAGTAAAACCAAACCCAATAATCCACTCGAGTAATAATAATAATAACAGCAAAGAATTGTTTCCCTCATTGAAAGAAACTACCTCGATTGAAAGCATGGAATTCGACCCAAACCCAAGCGAACGCACAAAACCTAACCTAAAATTCCAAACATGACCTATCTAGACCGAGATCGTCGAATGATAGAAATAATCTGTACTTTGATTATGCTCGTCTCGAGTTTCAATAAAATCGTATCCAATAATACATTTGAGTAATAATAATAATAACAGCAAAGAATTGTTTCTCTCATTGGAAAAAACTACCCCGTTTGAAAACATGGGATCGAATTCCATCCAAACCCAAGCGAACGCGCGAAACCTAACCTAAAATTCCAAACATGACCTATCTAGACCGAGATCGTCGAATGATAGAAATAATCTGTACTTTGATTATGCTCGTCTCGAGTTTCAATAAAATCGTATCCAATAATACATTTGAGTAATAATAATAATAACAGCAAAGAATTGTTTCTCTCATTGGAAAAAACTACCCCGTTTGAAAACATGGGATCGAATTCCATCCAAACCCAAGCGAACGCGCGAAACCTAACCTAAAATTCCAAACATGACCTATCTAGACCGAGATCGTCGAATGATAGAAATAATCTGTACTTTGATTATGCTCGTCGTCGAGTTTCAATAAAATCGTATCCAATTCCCTTTGGCCGAGTGCAAAGAATTGTTTTTTCCCCCCCATTGGCGAAACTCCGCCGTTTGAAAACACGGAGCAAAGTTTTTTTTTTCCGGTGGAAATCAATTTCCCGGCGAAAGGGCCGCGTTTTCCAACGGGCAAGTGGCGCGGCTGAAATGAAAACTGACAAACTGCGGGATGGCCAGCGGTTAATAGCAACGCGATATCGCGTCAGTGGAGAGACGAGGGTCGATCTATGGCGCTTGGGAACGATGCAAGTAGAATTGGAGAGAGGGTTGTGATACATGACGACAACCACAGCGAGCATATTTGAAACGGCGCGCGTTCAACGCCAGAGCGAAACTACGCCGATGAGCGGAGAATAAAAATTGCGTATCTGGGAAATGAACTGTTTCAACGCTGCTCGAGGTGTATTTGTATTCAAATGGATTAGGTGTGATCCATCCGTCGGATGTGTTTATGTATCTCGTAAAACCGAAGTGGATAACATTTTTCTAGTTTATCTCTGTAACTGTAACTGGACTGGACTTTCACGTGAAGTTAAATATAACATAAGTGACACGTAACATGGAAAAATATAAAACGAGTGTTTAAAGTGAAGTACGTTAGTTGTAATGATTAATGAAACGGAGTGCAGTAATAAAATATTCTTAATACGTAGGTTCCATTTCATTCTTTATATCAGTGATACGAAGTTGCATTAGAACTGATGTTATAATAATGTAGTCTAATTATAATAATGATCCAAAATTAAAAATGAGCCATTTGTACGAGTATAATATAATAATAATATATAATATTGTGTATTGTAATATAATATATATAATATATAGAATAATATATATGTATTGTAATATAATATATATAATAGTATATTATACTATTATATTATACTATAATAGTAAATTATACTATTATATTATACTATAATAGTAAATTATACTATTATATTATACTATAATAGTATATTAGACTATTATATTATACTATTATATTATACTATTATACTATTATATTATACTATTAATTAATATTGTACTATTATATTATACTATATTGTATGGTATACTAGTATACTAGTATATTATATTATACTATACTGTGTACTAAAATAATATACCTATAATATAATTATCATATATATTATATATTATTATGTGATAATATTATATAATTATCATATATATTATATATTAATATATGATAATATTATATATTATATATTATATTATAATACTGCATAACATACACAATATTACTATTATATATTATTATATATAATATTATAATACTACACAACATACACAATATATATTATTATATATAATATTATAATACTACATAACATACACAATATTATACAATTAACATGTAAAATGAAAAATTACTGATAAAATATAAAGTAAACAATGGTAATTCCGATGTCGAAAGTAATTCCAAATAGAACTTCAGCGTGAGCAAAATTTTAATTGAATTCGAAAACCAACAATCATTATAGCAGATGATTAATTTCGATTAATCAACGATCGACGATCAATTCCATTATCATCAACACATAAAATTTCCTTTTTAGCAGTTAATTTCAATTGACTCAATTTCAATTGAGTCAGTTATCAATCGTTATATAATGATTGTCAGTTTTTCTTTTCTGATGATTTTAGTTCCCATTTTTTCTAGATTCATTTTTTTTTTTTTTTTTTTTTTTTTTCTCGTGAATCGATTTCTATAAATTCTCAAGAGTATCTTTCGTTAAGAAGGGAA
>NW_025110206.1:206971-244433 GCF_011392965.1 Frieseomelitta varia | reverse complement strand
TTTTTTTTTTTTTTTTTTTTTTTTTTTTTTTTTTTTTTTTTTTTTTTTTTTTTTTTTTTTTTTTTTTTTTTTTTTGTTGAATTAATCGATCGACCGATCGAGCTAAAAATATCAATCGATCGAAATTTAGTTTAGCTGTGTCGTGTACCATGTTACAGAGGACGAGTACGAACCTGTGGGGCGAGTGGATGGGGGTGATGCACGGTGACGAGGTCGAGTACGTGTTTGGCCATCCTCTGAACACGTCGCTCAAGTACAGCGGCAAGGAACGAGACCTGTCCTTCAGGATGATACTCTACTTCTCCAAGTTCGCGTATTCGGGGTAAGTTTGCTCAAACGTCATAACGGATAAACACATCGACTCGAGTGGAGCCCGTCTAGGGACTTTTTTTTTTCTCTTCTCGGTCTTTTTGCTTTAGGCCCATAGCACCCCGTTGTTTCCATATTAATTGACTGTCAAACGAACGTCTTGAACGAAGGCGAACAACTGGAAATATTTGGAATTTATTGGAATTATTTATTGAATTATTGTCAGAAGGATGTTCATTATTATTTGCTCTACTAGAAATGGAGAGGTTTCTCCTTTCTCCAGAGTGACTTTAAAAAATAGTGACTTTCTGTAATAATTAGAGGAAATGGTGTTCTTGGTATGATACTTGCCAAGGACAGTGAACGGTGAAATATAAAAGATTTAAAAATTATACATTATTTGTTATAAAAATATAAATATTATTTATTAATTATAGAATATTATAATTATTATTTATTGTTAATTGTGGAAATTATTATTTACAATAATGATATAATGTGAAAAAAGATGTAAAAATTAGTAATCTATTAATTATAAGATATATTATTTATTGCTCATAGAATATTTATAAAATATTCCAATTTAGTTATATTATAATATTATTATAATATTTCTAATATTATAATAACATAATATTTTGCTCATAGAATATTTATAAAATATTTAAATAATATTTATAAGAATATTGTATTTATTAATAATATATTAAATAAATAATTAATATTTATTTTGTAATAATATTTATTAATACATATATTTATATATTGTAATATTTATTAATAATATATTAAATAAATAATTAATATTTATATTATAATAATATTTATAGAATATTATAATATTTATAGATGTATATATAGTTATATATTATAATATTTATTAATAATATATAAAATAATATATATAATAATTAATAAATATATATAAATATTATAATAATAAATAATTAATATACAATTATAATAATAAATAATTAATATTTACATTATAATAATACAAAATTAATTTAACAATTACAAAATATTTCAATAAATATAAATATAGAAATGATTATTTCTAATAATATCAGAAAAATAATATAAATATGAAAAGTATAAAAATTATTCTTCTGTGTGCACGTACACTGCGATCACGAAGTGAGGCCTCAAACTCCTGATCGAAGAAATGCCGAACGAAAATAACCAAAAGAAAAAAAAAACAAAAAAAAAAATAGAATTTATACGCACGTCGATGAAAATCGTCGATTCTTATATTCCATTTTATTTTTAGTGTAGACAGACGGCGCGGCGCGGTGAACTTAAATCTCGATAAATTTGTCTTGCCCCGCCCAGCAGACATTGATTTACGACCGGATAATCCAACCTGGATGAAATATCGTTCGATTCTTATCCCATTAAGTGAACCATCCTCGAACCATGGCGGTGTGTTTAATTTATTTATAGAGACGTCGCGAGAAAACATTGTATCATTCTTAATACGACGGCAATCGCTCTGCGAGCAGTTCGTTTCGCAGTGAATAGAGGCACTTCGAGCTGTTTCGAATCTATATTTTGTATTTTTTTTTTTTGGCGAAGAGTTCGAGTTATTTTACATGTATAATATATTCCATGTACATGTATATATGCATATTCCATAAAGCACTATGACAGGAGGTATATTTATTTCAAATAGTAATAGTTTTTATAGGTTCGTCCTGAAAAATAAATGAGATCGTAAATAAAATAAATATAGCGAATAATAACAATAACAATAATAATAATAATAATAATAATAATAAATGATGATGATGATGATGATGAATTAAAATAGAAAAAAGTTAAATTAATAGAAATAAATTTAATAAATATAAATTATTAAATATAAATAATATATTTATTAAATATAAATTATTAAATATAAATATAACGAACAATAGTAAAATAAATAATATAATAATATAAACGATAATATAACAAATTAATAATATAATAATATAAACGATAATATAACAAATTAATAATATAACGATATAAACGATAATATGACAAATTAATAATATAATAATACAAACGATAATATAATGAATTAATAACTTAATGATATAAACGATAATATAACAAATTAATAATATAATGATACAAACGATAATACAATAAATTAATAATACAATAATATAAACAATAATATAACAAATTATTGATATAATGATATAAACGATAATATAATAAATTAATAATATAATGATATAAACGCTCATATAATAAATTAATAATATATTAATATAAACGATAATATAACAAAGTAATAATATATTAATATAAACGATAATATAACAAATTAATAATATAATAATACAAACGATAATATAATAAATTAATAATATAATAATACAAACGATAACATAACAAATTAGTAATATATTAATATAAACGATAATATAATATAACAAATAATATAATAATACAAACGATAACATAACAAATTAATAATATATTAATATAAACGATAATATAATATAATATAATATAACAAATTATTAATATAATAATACAAACGATAATATAACAAATTATTAATATAATAATACAAACGATAATATAACAAATTATTAATATAATAATTATAAATACTTCAAATTAACAATAGAATATTCTCACAGTTATTCACACTTGCATTTCACTTCACAAATTTCAAGCATTTCGAATCATATTAGAAGGAATACGATAATCGTTCGATCATACGAATCTATTCCGAAACTGTCTCGAATCTCACTTCCGACGAGATTGAAAAGTCTTCGATTTGACGATCAATCTTACAGATTATTAAAATCCATGCGACACCGTCACCAACCGTGTGGAATGTCCCACGGATTTTCTGAACAACAGAGCTACGTGAAATCGCACCCGGCTCGATAGGAACGCGTACAGCGCAAACAAGACGCGGATCGATAATTTCATTTCGTTAAGAGCGAAATTGACTCTCGTCGATGTAACAGGCTCGCTGTTTCTTTTTTTTTTTATTTTTCGAATTTTTCGTCCTCCCGAGAGATTCTTCCAAAGATGAATGAGGAAGGGGGAAAGCGTTCGAAGTAGCTTTTTGAAAATTTCGAGAGACACTGCTGGGGTTCTACATCTCGTGGAAAATAGGTCGGGCCAGGACAGTTTACTATTTTCTATGAATTTTTCAGACTGAATATTTTTAGTCTACAAAATTTCTATGAATTTCTTACGCCAGTCGAGGCTATCTGTTATTTCTAGAAATCCACTAAGATATTCTGTCGGGTATCATCATTTCTCGACGATCGTTAATATTGTTCTTTTTTTCAAGTCGAATGTAAATTTATGTGTTCATGGGAAATTGAAAAAAAAATGCAGAATACGTGGAAATATCCGACAGTTGATATTCCTTAAGTTCCTTACGTTTCCAACGTAAACTCGCGTGGTCTGGCGACGAAATCGATACATTTCTCGACGATCGACGATTAATTACATTCAAGACCAATCTACTCATGAAAGAAAAGTGAAAACTTCGATCAACACTCAATACTTATCTTCGGTCATTCCAACTCGAGGTGTGAGAAGATGATTCCAAAGATCGAGCAAGCCTCGAGACAAAAAGAAATTGATCAGCAGGCCATCGCAAATGAATGCCGCTCGATAAGTTGATAGATTAGAGAATAACGAAAAGAAAAAGGGGGGGGGGAAAAAAAAAAAGAAATAACGATAAAGGAAGAATGGCCGCAGGCTTGATGGATGATGTCCGCCCCGACACGTGACATATCGGCCTCTTTGTGTCCAGGCGTCGATAAATAATTCCTCAGTTTCCGTTAACCCAGATTGGAGGAGGCCGCAGCCCGCGGAACCGCCGCGTTAATATTTAATCGGTGTCGTCAAACACAACGTTGTCCGGAATTAATTCGCTGGCTGACTTTCCGTTTGGTCCGCGCGCTGCGTCACCGTGGCCAACCTTCTGAAATAATTAATCAGCTTCCCTTCCTTTCCTGCCGATATAGTTAGTGAGGTTCTATTCTCGGGTGTCAAAGGTCGTCGTAACGGGCGCCGCGAATTTTTCTTTCTTTCTTTTTTCTTTTTTTTTTTTTTTTTTGTCGTAACGCGAGACGCGACTTCGCCCCTTTCTTTCTCTCTCTCTCTCTCTCTCTCTCTCTCTCTCTCTCTCTCTTTCTCTCTCTCTCTCTTTCGTTGAAATGTAACGTCGATCTCGGTGGAGAAATGTTGCAGTTTTTTTTTTTTCTGGGGGTTGTACATATGTACGTACGTTTATGGAAATGAGAAGAAATTATGCGATTCGGGCGGGGAAACTACTGGATTATAAAGATTAATTGTTTGAATAGCTTTGCGAGCAGTTTTGTTCATTTTTCATGCTACATTTGTCTCGATGTATCATTGGAGTATTCGGTAATTATGTAACTCTGGAAATTGTGGAACTTTTGTCTGAAACATTTTATACAATACGTTACATAAATTATAATACATATATATAAATATATAACACGTATATATATATGTAATATATTTATAATTTATATATATATATATTATTTTGTTAAATATATTATTATTACAATTATATATTACGTATTATTATATCAAATAATTATATTTAATATTAAATATTATATTTTTTTAATTGTATTAAATCATATTTAAAATTTATTTTATATAATGATAAATGTATAATTGAAACTATAATATATGTTATATTATAATTTTTATAAAATATATAATATAATTATATAATAATAATATAACAATATAATAAGTATATATATAATTTTTATAAAATATATAATATAATTGTATAATAATAATAATAATATAATAAATATATATATAACTTTTATAAAATATTATTATATTTAAAATATACTTTTATATATAAATTTTATACATATCTTTTTGTACATATACACATCTTTATATATCCTACGTGCATTTTTATTTGCATCTCCAAACTTCCCACAAATAACTTCTAAAAACTCACCATACAACTGTAAAAAAAATTGATAAAGAATTGTACAAATTGATCCTCACACTTGCTTGTGGAGTGAAGTCTCGATTAATTTATTAATTAATTAACGCTAAGAATCGAATGTTGGAAGAAAATGTTTGAAATTAAAAAGAAGAAAAAAGGAAGAAAGAAGGCGTCGTATAGGTCTTGACTCTCCTTTTTCGGGCCCCCTTTGATTTATCCTTTTCTCCAATGTATCCTCCCTCGATCTCGATCACTGTTCTATTGTGCCGTGGCGATCTCTCTCGTTCGTAATAAATTTATGGGAAACGAAACGTAGAATGGAGAAGAGGATCGATCTGTCGGCGATTAATTGATTGACATATTATTATTATATAATTATATATATATATATATTTATTATATTATTATTATTATACAATTATATTATATATTTTATAAAAATTTTATATACATATTTATTATATTATTATATTATTATTATTATATAATTATATTTTATAAAAATTTTATATATATATTTATTATATTATTATATTTTTATTATATAATTATATTATATATTTTATAAAAATGATGTATATATTTATTATATTATTATATTATTATTGAATAATTATATTATATATTTTATAAAAATTATATATATATATATATTTATTATATTATTATATGGTGGAGGGAGCGGCGTAGAAAAGAACGATCTTCCTTTCTTTCTGTAGATATTTGATTGATACGCCGGTTCGTGACAGAAAAGCCAGGCTCTTTCAATAATTAACAAAGCGCATAAACCGACTATGCCACTCGACGCGCAGTTTATTAACTGAACGTCGGGGTTGTTATTAATTTTAAACGAGGCCAGGTTGACTGTTCGACGTCCACCGCCTCCGATCGTTTCCTCGCTCGGAAACTTGAATTTACCTCGCGAGGCAATTTCCCCGCGTCATTGCCAATTAATCCCTCCTGTGTGTGATACTAGATAAAAAGAAGAGAAGAAAACAAAGAAAGAAAAAAAACAGCATGATGAAACGCAGTTGCAAACAACTGTTGTTTGCGAACGTCGTTATCGACGCTGGGTAAAGCAGTACTCGAAACAAAATGGGGGGGAAAAAAAATTCTCGAAAAATTATTTTTCATTGTTTAAAGAGTTTTCTATTTTTTTTTTTTTTTTTCTTTTGCATTGGTCAATTATTTTATTGGTTTTCGTATTCAGTTGAAGTATTCGTACGTCGTGTATTTCACAGGATAAATTTGAAACAATTATTCGTTACGATGTTACGCGTTGTTAATTTGAAATAATTATCCGTCTTCGTGTTGATCGAGTTTATTTGACGTTACGAATGTATTTTCATTGTAACGTATACTTCAATATCTATTTTGTATTTTAATGTATTTTAATTATACATGTACATTTCCCAGATGAACTTGGAATCAATTTGAAAGTTTTCTCTCGTTATGCGTGACGACGAATTTGTTTGAAAAATATAAATAATGCTCAACAAATGGAACATTATATGTGAAATGTTATTTCAAGTAATTATCTCTAACACTCCTTCAACGTTGATTGTTATTTTTAATAACAAATTCCCACTGCACGCACAAGTGAAATCGATTTTCGAATACTATCTCGTTTCAAGAAGAGTATCGTTTCCAATAATTTTTTTTACTTGAAACATGCCCAGAGATGCATTTTACTTGGGACCAATCAATAACAAAACTACCTCCGATCCAATATTTCAGTTTTTCGCGCAACAACGTGCTCGAATGGCAAAAATAAACAAAACGCGATGAAAATGATATCGCAAAGTTTTATAGTAAAATAATAAAATGGTGTAATAAAGATTCCTTGACAAAATTGACAAATAATATGGCAAAGGGTGAAATATTAAAAAGTACGTGTTTAAAGAGATTTAGTAATTAATAATTAATAATTATCCATTTTTTTATTTTGTTATTTAATAATTATTTAATTTTTTATTTTATTATTTAATAATTATTTAATTTTTTTATTTTGTTATTTAATAATTATTTAATTTTTTTATTTTATTATTTAATAATTATTTAATTTTTTTATTTTATTATTTAATTATTATTTAATTTTTTTATTTTATTATTTAATAATTATTTAACTTTTTATTTTATTATTTAATAATTATTTAATTTTTTATTTTATTATTTAATTATTATTTAATTTTTTTATTTTATTATTTAATAATTAATTTAATAATTATTTAATTTTTTATTTTATTATTTAATAATTATTTAATTTTTTTATTTTATTATTTAATAATTAATTTAATAATTATTTAATTTTTTTATTTTATTATTTAATAATTAATTTAATAATTATTTAATTTTTTATTTTATTATTTAATAATTAATTTAATAATTATTTAATTTTTTATTTTATTATTTAATAATTAATTTAATAATTATTTAATTTTTTATTTTATTATTTAATAATTAATTTAATAATTATTTAATTTTTTATTTTATTATTTAATAATTAATTTAATAATTATTTAATTTTTTATTTTATTATTTAATAATTAATTTAATAATTATTTAATTTTTTATTTTATTATTTAATAATTATTACGACGTGTATAATGTATAATTGTAATGATTACAATCATCAAGATATTATATTATCCGATTATAAGAATAACTAATAAGATTAACAAATTATTATCTTTCCACTTGAAATACGTGTACGAGGTGCTTCCAGCGCGTTATAAGGTTCGAGTTAAGTGGTCGGTTTACGTTGTTTCATCGTTTCGAGCTTCCTTCCTAGGGATTTTAGCTCCGTCTGATCAGACAGTTAACCCCGAGGTCAGATGAAATTTTAAACCGAGACTGCCAGCCAGATCTCTTTCCACGAAGAAATTTGAAACGTTCATACGTTTCTCCTTTTTCCTTTTCGTTTCTTTCTTTTTTTTTTTTTTTTTAACCCGTAGAAACGATTTTAAGAGCGACTGTGAAATAGCAAAGAGCTCGGAGCTTTGATACTCGATATCGAACGTTTGCATTCGAAAAGAAGTTTCGATTTCAACTGTTCTCAATTTGACAATTAAAAAGGAAATTTTTGGAGCGAATGTTACTTTTCTCCAGTGGTTATTTTAATCCTTCATTAATATTAAAAGTTATGCTTCACGTTAGTTCATTTTCGAAACTTTCGTTTGATTGAATTTTATTACTAATCTGTGTGTCAGAAAATGTAGAAAGTATAATAATTTTTAAATTATTTTTAAAGTACAATTACTAATCTGTTTGTCAAAAAATGTAGAAAATATAACAAATAAAAATTTCTAAATTATTTTTAAAGTACAATTACTAATCTGTTTGTCAAAAAATGTAGAAAGTATAACAAATAAAAATTTCTAAATTATTTTTAAAGTACAATTACTAATTTGTGTGTCAAAAAATGTAGAAAGTATAAATAAAGATTTTTTAAAGTGTAATAAAATTTTCGTTACCTAATGCAAAATTACTATAGTCATCTACGATCCCACAATGGTGCTTTGCATTAATTATTCAATCATTTCACTGTTATTTAATAATTATTCGTCACTTTCCAGGAAGCCGACGGATGATGAGTCCGAGTGGCCGCCATATTCGAGGGACGAACCGCAGTATTTCATCTTCGATGCGGAGAAAATAGGCTTTGGGAAAGGACCACGCACCACGTACTGTGCTTTCTGGAACGACTTCCTGCCAAAGTTGAAAGGAGTGCCAGGTCTGTACAATCTTGAAATCATTCCAATCTCCTGTCTCTCTAGTGTTATAATACACACTTCCGCTCGAAAGTCCTCGAGCAATTTTTATTTCTAACTCTCAGTGTTCATCAATGATGAATAATAAAATTTGGAAAGCCATTTGATGTCCTGAGTCTCAACACAGATTATTTTTAATATTCAGTGTCCTGTAAACGTAACTAATACGTAAAATTTTCAAGTTTCACTCTGCAAATAATAAAATTTTAAAGTTAAATATACACAAACGGTGAAATATTTTGTTAAATATTAAATAATTAAATATAAATAATAAAATTTTCAAGTTTCACTCTGCAAATGATAAAGTTTTTAAGTTAAATATACACAAATAGTGAAATATTTTGTTAAATGTTAAATAATTAAATATAAATAATAAAATTTTCAAGTTTCACTCTGCAAATGTTAAAATTTTAAAGTTAAATATACACAAATTGTGAAATATTTTGTTAAATGTTAAATAATTAAATATAAATAATAAAATTTTCAAGTTTCACTCTGCAAATGATAAAATTTTAAAGTTAAATATACCCAAATAGTAAAATATTATGTTATAATATTAAATAATTAAATATAGATAATGAAACTTTTTATGTTTCACTCTGCAAACTTTTTATTGTGTAAAGTATTACTTAATTTGTCCAACTTTGAAGCGAATATAATACTCCTATTTTTTATGAAGCTCTGATATTTATCAAAGATACCAGGGGTGTTCAGTTGCGTGTAATTTTTAATAAAATTGTATTAATAATATACTCTCTTTATGACATAAAGTGTCAAATTAAACAGATTGCTACGGTGTGATTTATTCATGATTTTTTTTCCAACTTCGGTCAAAGTATAATGTAAAACTAGACTGCAGATGTGTATAATGTTTAGAAATGCAAATGGAGAAATGAAATCTGACCAGAGACACAGATACGCTCTGCCCATTTAATGTTACAATGAGCGCTGTACTCTGATATTTTTATGTATTCCTTGCATTTTAATAATAAGTTTATCTCGTTTGAAACGGCTGACTTTAAAAAGAAACGAGTAAAAGAAAAAAATTGTTCAATAACATTTAAACGTAATCAAAAGGAATATTACGTAGAAAATTCGAATGCATTTTTTTTTTTTTACAAAACTTGTAACGTTACGCGGTAAAAATTACTTTATTGCAAGAGAAGAGACAACATGTCACTGATACGAAAAATTTAAATTGAGAAATACGAGCGTGCAGACCGAAAGATTACCAGCAACGTTTAACTTAAAAGTTGCAACTCTGTTTCACACCAGTAAAAATATATTTTACTACAATTTTTTTGATAAAAATTTCCAAAAGTTTCTGTGAAAAATTTCATGCGTAACCGCCTGACATTTCACACATTCACGCTTTCAATATACGAAAGAGTTGCTTGCTTTATTTATTGCCTATTTTTAGAATCTTTCCTTTCTTAAAAATCTCCTTTGTGTAGCTCTATCTACGATGCTACCACTATTCTTCTATAGATATCCTAAGAATTTTCGTGGCCATTGTATATTTTCTTGTAGATTACACCCTCGAAACTTCCATAGATACAATATGTTATTATTCAACAACCCTGACCCTGTTTCCCTTTTCTTTAATCCCCACCGTTCCGTTTTTTTACGGATTCTGGTTTCTTCTCTCTTTTTAACCTCTTGCGCTGGAGTGACGTGCCACGCACGTCGAGATTTCTTTGTCCCAAAATTGCAATATTTCCACAGTTTTTAATATATTTAAATATATTAAACCCGGGCAAAACAAATGATAAATTTATTACTTCTCGATAATTTCTATCCAGTGATATCATATCGACGAGTTTCAAAAAGAAAGCGACGTATTATTGTATACGGTTTGGTCACTCGTTATGGTCCGCAATCAGCTGCCGATAACCTCTTGCGCTGGAATGACGTGCCACGCACGTCGAGATTTCTTTGTCCCAAAATTGCAATATTTCCACAGTTTTTAAATATGTATTTAAATATATGAAACCCTTATACATATTAAAAATATATTAAATATATATATATTAAATTTTAATAAATGTATTAACATATATATATTAAATATATTAAATATATTAAATTACTTCTCAATAATTTCTATCCAGTGATATCGTACCGACGAGTTTCAAAAAGAAAGCGACGTTTTATTACTGTATACGGTTTTGGTCACTCGTTATGGTCCGCAATCAGTTGCCAGCGCGAGTGGTTTAAAGCACCTTGGTTATAACCTGTTTCACGAGACTTTTAAAAACCGCAGAAGAACCTCACGTCCTAATTGAACTGATTTTCATTAAAACTCTCCTTACCTTTTTAAGGGAGACATCCATACGCAACGATGCAACGATGCAACGATGATCTCTTCCCCTTTTTTCCATTTTTTTCCAAAGCGTCTTTTTTCCTCTTTCCTTACTTTTTGAATGGCAAAGTACCCTTTTAGAATATATCGTGCAAGAAGAAGCACAGCTTCTGGGATGATGATTTTTGAATTTTAAATTCGACATGTCTTTTTTTTTTTTGTACTCTTCGAGGTAAGAATAATTGTTGTAAAGGATTGTACCAACGATAATTCGAGAGGAGACGCGAGGGAAAATTTTTCCTCTGAACCCCACCGACATTTTTATGCAGTTCTTGACTGTACAAGTCATTTCCACCTTGAATATCTTGGCTTCTGTAAAAAATACATAAACTCATATATATGAAGCTTCACTCTTTTCTATATTATAATTCTTCGTAAACATCGTATATATATTCTTCAATCAAAGCAATTCCCTTGCTTTCATGATTCAATGTACTTTTCCACGGTAAATGAGATTTATCATTCCACATTTCGAACAATTGTATGTTAAATTCAAATATTCGATATATTTTTTTAACAATAATTCATCTGTCAAAATGTTGTCTGAGTGAAAATGTTGATTATTATAATTGTTCCAATTCTTCTCATTTTGATACATGTATAACTACATGTTCGTTTATAATTTTATGTTCTCTTAATAATACAATCTGTTTAATAATAAATTAATGATTAATACAATAGAAAAAAATTACCACGAATTTGAAACACTGTATTATTATAAATTTGTTATATTATATATTATTACACTATATAATAAATTGAATATAATAAATATTACATACTATATATAATAAATAAATTTATAACTGTATATTATTATACTAAATTTGATAAATATACATTAATAAGTTTATAAATAATGGTAAATAATATGAATAAATTTACACGATATTTTTTCAAAAGTTCATAAGTTTCAATTTTACAAATCTACAATATAACCTGAATGCCTAATTTTCAATCAATTCCGAATCGCCCGAATTAATTTTCTACAATCACTGAAAAGCGTAGCTCCCCTCCTCGCCCCTTTGACCCCACAATTGTCCACAGTTCGCGATAAAATAAAATAGCACGAGGCCAGGCTTCGATATACATATCGATGAGATTCTCGCGTTGTTTCCACGTTTCGAACAATTATCCAGCTGTTGTTCTTGTTGTTGTTGTTGTTGTTGTTGCTGCTGTTGCGTGACGCGTGTTCTCGTTTCGCATCCGCCCGCATAATTCCCAGCGTTTGTTTGCTCGAGATTGTGCCGGATTAAAGCTGGTATTCGGTCGGATCGAATTCGGCACTCCCCTTTCTGGCCGCGGCGTTCTCTTCAGCGGAATTGCTTCGTGTCCCACGCCCCCGCTGTTCCAAACGAACGTTCCGCGCGGATATCCAATGACGCTCGATAGTCTGGAACTAGTCATTTGCTATCCGACGAGAGATCGTCGGATTAACCTCTCCTTGTCTTTCGATTTAATCCCCAGCCAGGCAATTTATTCCCTTTATTTCTTTCTCTTTCGGAATTTGTTGTTCTTTACCTTACTTTAACACTTTTTTTTATTTTATTTCTTTCTTTTTGAGAATTTGTTTCCTACCTTACTTTACTACTATTTTTTATTTTATTTCTTTCTTTTTGAGAATTTGTTTCTTACTTTACTTTGCTACTTTTTTTATTTTATTTCTTTCTTTTTGAGAATTTGTTCTTTACCTTACTTTAATACTTTTTTGTTTTATTTCTTTCTTTTTGAGAATTTGTTTTTTACCTTACTTTAATACTTTTGTTATTTTATTTCTTTCTTTTTAAGAATTTGTTTTTTACCTTACTTTAACACTTTTTTTTATTTTATTTCTTTCTTTTTGAGAATTTGTTTCTTACCTTACTTTACTACTATTTTTTATTTTATTTCTTTCTTTTTGAGAATTTGTTCTTTACCTTACTTTAATACTTTTTTTTATTTTATTTCTTTCTTTTTGAGAATTTGTTTCTCACCTTACTTTAATACTTCTTTTAATTTTATTTCTTTCTTTCTGAGAATTTGTTTTTTACTTTACTTTGCTCTTTTTTTATTTTGTTTCTTTCTTTTTGGGAATTTGTTCTTTACCTTACTTTAATACTTTTTTTATTTTATTTCTTTCTTTTTGAGAATTTGTTTCTTACTTTACTTTGCTCTTTTTTTATTTTATTTATTTCTTTTTGAGAATTTGTTCTTTACCTTACTTTAATACTTTTTTTATTTTATTTCTTTCTTTTTGAGAATTTGTTTCTTACCTTACTTTACTACTTTTTTATTTTATTTCTTTTTTTTTAAGAATTTGTTTTTTACCTTACTTTAATACTTAATACTTTTTTTTATTTTATTTCTTTCTTTTTAAGAATTTGTTTTTTACCTTACTTTGCTACTATTTTTTATTTTATTTCTTTCTTTTTGAGAATTTGTTTTTTACCTTACTTTAATACTTTTTTTATTTTATTTCTTTCTCTTTAGGAATTTGTTTCTTACCTTACTTTAATACTTTTTTTATTTTATTTCTTTCTCTTTAGGAATTTGTTTCTTACCTTACTTTAATACTTTTTTTATTTTATTTCTTTCTCTTTAGGAATTTGTTTCTTACCTTACTTTAATACTTTTTTTATTTTATTTCTTTCTTTTAAAAATTTGTTTTTTTCCTTACTTTATTACTTTTTTATTTTATTTTTTTTTTTTTCTTTTTAAGAACTTGAAGAACCAGAAGATATAGGATGTTTTAATAATTTTTTCCTTACTTTATTACTTTTTTATTTTATTTTTTTTTTCTTTTTAAGAACTTGAAGAACCAGAAGATATAGGATGTTTTAATAATTTTCTGACGATAAGGTGGTATTCATGCAACCAATTTCATCTTTGTAAAATGAAGCGTGAAAATAATTTTGAATCCTGCAAGGAGTTTGTCTTCAACAATTTATAATTATTTGAAAAAGAAAACCTGGCAGAATTTCAAATGAATAGATTATGTATCAATGGAGAAAGAATATCAAATTTTAGGTAACAAATGTACATAATATGGAAATTGTTAAGTATGAAAGTTGACATGATTCAATGATTAAATTGGGGGGCTTCGTGCAAATATTACTTAAAAAAATACAGAACAAAGAATTCTATATAATTTTGCACTTATAAATTTTTCCATAAATGCATAAAAATCCGCAGTCTGTCGATAATACTAGATAACACGGATTTAATATAATATTGTTATACTTGAGGAACGAAATCAAAATTTGATGACGGTATTAAAACGGCTACTAAATAATTTCCACACTCTGTACCGCGATCTCCACGGTGACATTAATAACATGGAAAACGATATAACGATTATGTGAACGAATTTATATTTATTATTATAATATGATAAATTATTATGTAATACGATATTGACAACAGGAAGGAGGATACTGTATTTATAAATGAATTCGTAACGGGATAAATATTATTACATATTATGAATTTATTTGTGCTGTTGTAAATTAACAATTTCTGTACTCTCTCATTGGAATTGTTGCTGCGACATTGATAATAGAATAAATTTGCATATTTGTCATGCGACAAGTAATTTTATTTATAATGCATTTAGTCTTGTTCATATTGTCAATACTATTGCACAGCATACTACGAAGAATTAATTATGATAATATATAATTATATATAATTATTATATTAATTGTAATAATATATAATTATAATATTAATATTATATTAATTATATAATTTATAATTTATATTAATAATTATAATATTATAATTATAATTTATAATTTATAATTTATAATTTATAATTTATATTAATAATTATAATATTAATAATATTATAATTTATATAATAATATTATATTAATTATAATTATAATTAATTAATATAGCACATAAAATAATAGTTACAGTGATAGCGTGTGAAATAGTGTAAATAAATTTGCGATGGTATGAAAATATAACATAAAAATATAATATAAAAGTACAGTGTAAAAAGTACAATATAAAAATTAATTTATATTACTGTAAATTCATGCTGCTTTTAATTAAATATAGTCTTCTTCGTGTTGAATCTAACAATTCTAATACTATTATGGAATTTTACTTTCAGTCCTCAAGTAATTAAAAGTATTCTAACATATGTTAGATCTAACTTAATTCTAATTCTGTTTCGTATCTCGAATAAATTGAACGAAAAATTCCAAGATTAGATATTTAAATAATATCAGACATTTAAATAAATATATAATATTTTATACATATAATATTTTAATAATATTTGGATAATATAAAAATTAGTTTGATTTAAAGTCTTAAATTGCTACGGTCAGTGTAGTATTAGAAAACATTAGATGATTCTTCGTTGCGTGAATTTTTATTACTTGTTCGAGATGATACAGCGTGTCGGTGAAATTGGGAATGTGATGTGAAATTTTTTGACAAGCGGCGTTCACGCAACACGCAACAGTGCTCAATCACTCGTCACATGATCCTTATCGTTTCCACAGTATCTACTCCAAATGTCACGGTTTGTCGGCTATCGTGATTAAACGTTGGATTTTCACGCGGCACTCCGCGTAAATTACACAACAAAAATACACAATCTGTCGCAGCGCGTCTGTTTAAACTTCATTCAGAATAAAAAGTACGAGGACAGTTGCATAAATTGTCCGCAGCTCTCTTGCGAACTAGAATGTTTATTTACGTGTACAAAATTTTTAAACCGTGAAAAACATACAACATACGCATAAGTATAAATATAAATTAAATGATTTCATCGAGCAGATATCATAGTGAACGTTTTATTACATGCAATATGTAAAAATAGCTCAAGTAAATAATTGGCCAAACATCATGGGATATGATTTTATAATATGATCGTTCTATTATGTCTAATATGTAAAAATTGATAAAGTGGAACGCTCACTATGATACCTTCAATGAAACCTAGTTACATCCATAAATGTACAGTCTATTGGATAAAATATAGTATTTGAAAAAATAGTTGAAACAGTATTTACAGAAATTCTACATACAGTGTTACATTGTTCAGTTGGAAGTAATTATAAATCTTGATATTGATTTGCAATATGTACACTCACTATATGTGTTTCAATTATATACTTTACATGATGAACTTGAAATAATCCACACAGTGTTAGATTGGTTAATTTAAAATAATTATTCATCTTTGTACTCGTTGAAATATTGTTTGATTTCACAGGTGCACTAAATAATTATTGGAAATGAATAAGACACATTTTTTTTCTAAATACTCAACAACTACGTAGTCTATGTATTATCTCGAATAATTCTTTCTTAAACAATTATTATTTCAATGAATAACTCCCATTCGTACGTTCCAAATAAATATTTTCGCACATTATTAACTTGTCACGCATATCATCAAGTAAAATCAATGTTTACTGTCTTATTTCAATAAAATATTGTATCCAATATTTTTCACTTGAAGCACAGCGAAGACTGCTTGCAGTATTTGAAATAAATGGGCCAAAGTATATTTCAGTATATTTGTTATTAACTCTTTGAGTATTTGTTCAACAGAAATTCAAACTTCATTTAATATATTAAATTCTACTTTATTTCAATGAAAGTATTTATATTTATTATTTTCAATACTTTTTACTTGATTGCAACACAAGGCCAAAATGTGTTTATCATTTTTCTTGCTTGATATCTGAATATTTGCTCCATAATTACTGTGCTTGTCGGAAATTCAAACTCCATAGAATAAATTGGACAAATATATCACAATTTTATCTTATTCCAATGAAAGCGTTACAATCGTCATTTCCAATATACTTTGTACTTGAACACTGCTCACAACATGCGAATAGAAAAGAGTAAAACAGTCCAAAGAGAGTGAAATAGTCTGAGATTCTTCACACGTCAGAAATTCCAAAATCTTCAAATGACGATTGAGCAAATAACTTCATTCTTCTCGGTCCATCGAATCAAGGACTTTTGCCCCAAATAGCCTGAGATTCTTCACTCGTCGGAAATTCAAACTCCATAGAATAAATTGGACAAATATATCACAATTCTATCTTATTCCAATGAAAGCGTTACAATCGTCATTTCCAATATACTTTGTACTTGAACACTGCTCACAACGTGCGAATAGAAAAGAGTAAAACAGTCCAAAGAGAGTGAAATAGTCTGAGGTTCTTCACACGTCAGAAATTCCAAAATCTTCAAATGACGATTGAGCAAATAACTTCATTCTTCTCGGTCCATCGAATCAAGGACTTTTGCCCCAAATGGTCTGATATTCTTCACTCGTCGGAAATTCCACAGTCTTCAAATAATGACGATGCGTTGAACCATCCTGCATGCAACCAACAATAGCATTTAACTTATTTGCGTAATCTGTGAACGTTCCTACCGGAATGTGTTCTATCCACGATCCTCCAGCAGTTCTTATTGAAAGAACCAACAGGGGACGAGGCAACTGCATGCCCTCAATCAAGTTAACGGAAGTTAAACAGGCATCAAGGCTGCTACATCCATCGAATTTCAACCAGAGTGAGAGGACGATCGTTCGATGGAATTGTATCATGCGCTGATCGATACGTTAGGCTCGCTTGATCGGCGCAAACATCCCCACGATGAACTCGTTGTTTCGTGGTCAGGCGACTACGCTGCTCTCCTCCTCCTCGAGCAAGAAGAAACCCCTCTGCATTCCAGTTTTCCGATATTAATCTGTGAATTGCGAGTTTCACCGAGGCTCCTGCGGTCCTGCTCACCAATTTTCGTTCGTTTCGCTGATTGACCGATTGGTCTTTTCTTTTTGTTTCTTGTTACAAAGGAGCGGATATTTTGATAAACGTGGGGCTGCGTCGGCGGCTGTTTGCGAAGTTGAAACAGGAAGCAGGAAGTTCGTACGACGATGATGCGGAGTACAGAATATACGAATAATAATGCGGTAATGTAAATTTGATGAGGGAGTATGAATGATAAGTAGCTGTACGATATGCAGAGTGCGAATAACAGTGTAAATAGTGTAAGAGTATAATAGTAACAGTCTAAAAGAATAAACATAATGTAAATAAAAGTACGTATAAATGCTAATGTAATAATGAAATGTAAATGGTGAATAATACAGAGTGTAAATGAGAGTATTTATAAGTACTGATATAATAATATATATAATATATTATTATATAATTATATATAATAATATACAATACTTATACTCTTACTATATAATAATATATAACACTTATACTCTTACTATTATATAATTATATATTATTATATATAATTATATAATAGTAAGAGTATAAAAGAATAAATATAATGTAAATAAAAGTACGTATAAATGCTAATATAATAATGAAATATAAATAGTGAATAATATAAATGAAAGTATTTACAAGTACTAATATAATAATATATATAGATATAAATATAATAAAAAAGTATAAATAATAAATAATAGTATAATACAGAGTATAAATAATAATATAGTACAAAATATAATTACATAATAATAGTAATAATAATAATAATTATTATTATTATATAAAATAATAATAATATAGTACAAAATATAGAACAAATATCAGGTTATTACAAATGAATTGGAGAAATTAATGATGTGAGTTTCAACGTTTCTCTTGAAAATAATATCAACTCACTTGTAATACTGAAATACAGCGAATTGAAAAGGTATCGACACAGTCTTCGATTAAATTAAACAATATTAAATTAAAGTAAATTAAATTAAAGTAAAGTATGTTTTGAAACATTTCTTTACATGCTTAAGATAAGTACAAAAATATTAACAAGTTTCTGTGTTCCCTGATGTATTTTAATATGCAGAACAATACTTTTCGTTTGTAGAAAATTTCGCTTAAATTTCTTTCACTTTGTGTAATAATTTCTGAATTCCAGCCTTTGTGTTAAATCCTATGGAACCGTGAGTCACTATTATATCAGTGGACATGGTTTATTTTTTTCTGATATGGGACTGTAATACTTTTTCAATCTCCTGAATGTCACCGAACGTTTAACTTTAAATATACAGGGTGTTCTGTAACATCGTGCTTGCAAAATGGGAATATTTCACGAGGGATTGATTTTATACAGAAGAATGTTCGTACAAAGATTGTTTAGTATGAATCGTTTCATTTTTCGAAAGAATTAAATAAGGATAATTTCAATTAGAATTGTAGTAAAATCGACTCGTCTAAATATTTCCTGTCACCTTATTTACATCTGAAGAAACATTTCACCTTAATTCTGTGACAAACACTCTAATAATATCATACGGATCGTTTCAATTTTATCCGCAAAAAGACAAGGAAACGTCAGCGACATTTGAAATTAAATTTCAAATTAAAATTTAAGTGAAAGCACCTGCAAAGGCGACGAGTTTCTCGACACAAGAGTATATGAAATATCTTGTATAGGATTTATTCTAAATCTTCTTTTATTTATTAGCTTTATTATTATATCTTCTTTCCTTCTGACTTCAATCCTTCGTATTTAGATTGTAAATTATTTGCTCAGTTTACGCTGTTCGTAAACAGAACACCCTGTAGATGAAATATTTTGCCACTTGTCTCTATTGTACACATATGTTCAATATTTACGTCGTTTTTTTCTATATATTTTTCGGTCGTATGTCGCGCGATATGAGGTCGTATATATAATAGCTATCGAGATCATAGCCGTGCGTTCGTTGCGTAGGAGTTCGTACGTCTTGATTCGTTATTTGAGAAATGTTGCAGAGATAACAGAGACAATGATAGCATGATTAACAAGTGACAGTGATGAGTGAAAAAAGAGATCGTATCGTCGAGAGTAAAAATGTCGATGAAAAACTTTAATTGCGGAGAACTGAACGTGCGGAATATTTTTTATTACAGGCAAGTGAAAATGTTCTCGAAATGTTGTCGAAAAAAATTCGAAAACTTTTTAACAATTGTTGGCTTTTGTTGTTACGTATAATATTTAAATTTTTAAGGTTTATTGTATATCTCGTTATTAATATCGTTGCATTGTGTATCTTGATATTAATATTAATTTTTATTTATTTGTCTAAATCAACTAAGGAAATAATATAAACGAAAGTGACAACAATGAAATAACAATGAAAAATAGTAAATACAACAATGACCGTATAAATATAAAAGAAACGACATTGTGTCATGTCTGTATTATGTATTTTATTTATATTTAATCTAATATATTAAAAAAAATTATTGTATATTGTCAAATTTAATTTTGATATTTTTAATATATATATAACTTTTTTTTCAATAAATTTAATATTACTTTATTCTATATTTGAATCTAGTTTTATTAGCAATTTTTTATATAATTAGAAATTGAGGATATAGTGAATTTCATTTTTTTTCATATATATATTCATATTCGTATTATTATCACGTTATGTTACAACAATATATATATATTCGTAACAAATATATACATTTGTTATTACATATGTTTATATATTATTATATTGTAACAATACAGATGGATATATTTTATAATATATTATCACAATATAATATAGAATATATCCACATATATTATATATATTATTACAACATATACGACATGAATATATATATAATTCGTATATATTATTATAATGCGCTATTACACGCGTTAGCATTTCCTAGACAGCTACGTAACTATCGTCTAATCGATTAAACGACAATAAATCCCTATTTCGAAAGAAACACCGAAGCGAACAGGAGCTGAATAATCGTCCGGCGGCGATAGAATTCGAGAATATCGCGTAGGCGGCTACGGTTCGGCTAATCAATGACTCCATTGTGCATCGAAGCTTCTCTATGGCCCTTGTTCGATGACTTACACTCCATTGATAGCCATCGTCCGATCGCCAGACTACAGTTCAACGAGGATACAGTCAGTCGATCGATTGTCAGGACGCGTTCTGTCTCTGCACGATGCCTTTCGAGCATCGGATGCACGAGAATCGCGCGAGTAGCTTGCTTAACGATCAGAATCAACGGTTTTTGCAAATTTTCAGGCAACTTTTAGCTCGGAAACCGAGCCGAATTCGAACGGACCGTCGAAACTGTACGAAAATTAATTTTACAATTATTATCATAGATATAAATAATTAATAATTTAATTAAATAAATTATTAATATATATATAATTAATTATATGATAAATAAATTATAATTACAATTAGTGATAAATACAAATTAATTTCAATAATTATTGTTTAATAATTCAGACAAGAAATAAGAAGTGAATAAGAATGAATGAATAAGAAAATTTTACTTGAATGTGGAGTTTAATCTTCCAATTTCAAAATTTATACTTTCTAATACTTCTTTTTTTCTCTTAATTAGACTGTTATTCCCAGGTTTTTTGACCACCTAGATCACTTTATTAATTCCAATAGTTTCATATAATTAATAAAATAATTAATAAATATAATTTTGTCATTTGTATTTGTAATATTATTTAAATTAATTATAGAACGATTAATAGGACATTTATTATATTGAGTTTAATTTCAATCAATTATGATAATCGATCGTCAGACTGCTTAACTGCTCACCCACTGACGATTTCGTCGTGGAAAGTAGCTGAGTAATTCGATTTGACCTTCAACGATTGCTTCTGTCGCCTCTGGAGGTGATGGCACTAATTCTGTACACTAAACTGTTGAACTAAACTAACTCTGACTGGCTACGAATTGACTACAATTGCGACTGAGAACTCTCCATCACTGGATCCTACTGTGTTGTGTCTGAGTGACGAAAGGAAGAGATTAAATCATAAAGCAAGGAACACGTAATTAACACTTAATCTACGATCTTATAATATATATATATATATATAACGTTTTCAGTTTTCAAGTTCCCTCTTAAAGCATGAAAAGCGTGCACGTCGAGAATTTTTTCTTCCAAAATTGTAACGTTTATGCGGCAATTTATGTTTATACTTGCAAAGCAGATAAACAAATATTATTACTTCTCAATAAGTTCTTTCTCGAAAAGAAAGCGGCGAATTATTGTATGTATTCGTTTGGTCACTCGTTATGGTCCGCAATCAGTTAAAATCGTCACGAGACAGCAAATATTATCCAGAGGAGCTCTAGTCGGTCATTTTTTTTTTTTTTTTTAGAAATCATCCAGTAGTAGTCCGTGTTTACTTTTTGGTTAGGTTTAAGTTACTATTACTTTTGGTTCGTGACAAGAAAAAAAAAAAAAGAACTCCTCGCAAACTCGAAACTAACCGATGACGGTTAGTAAACTGTCTGAACGTGAGCACGTCCGTGTCATAAATAACGCACGGTTGGCCTTGAACACCACAAACAGGAATATATATATATATATATATACACAGGGACGTGTGCTAAAACTGAAAGAAACTAACTGCTCTAAACTGTTGGATTATTCCACCCGTCCCTTAAGCAAGACATTCAATATCTATCCGCATTAATCATCCTCTATATCTATCGATAGTAGCCACAGTGAGAATATTCAGAGTATTCTGAACCCTAAATGTCCAACCAGAATGAGTTTTCCACTCGTTTAACGAGATCTAACGGAGATCAAGAACAAAGCCGTCTTTAACGTCCCTCTAACCTTCGTCTCTCCCCTTTTCGGTTTCAGATCCAGCACCGGAAGCCTGTAACAGCGCGATAGCGTCGAGCGTGTCCGCGGGCGCTGGCGAACTGGCCAACTCCCTGGCGATCACCGCGCTGTCCTCGATCCTGGTGCTGTCGAGAGTGATTTAAAAGCCAAAGTAAGAAAGATCGTTTTACCGTGTCGGACCCTCGTTTCAGGTGTCTTCGGTCTCGTCAAGCTTGTTGTTGCGGCGCTTTCTCGACGGGTCTCTCATCACGTGCACAATCACGATTTTTGAAACGATTTTTTTTTTTTTTTTTTTTTTTTTTTTTGTTATTTAACAATTACGCGGGAAGAATTAACGCTTGTCGGAATTGATCCTGTTGATTTTTGACTGAGGGATTTGTTTTATTTCGGGGTTTGTTGTTGTTATTATTTTGGATTTAGTCTGGTTTAGTCTGGCGGCTTTTCGCAATTTTGGCTATTTTTTTTTTTTTTTGGGGGGGGGGAGAAGCAAGAATCATACAACTCTTTCGACCTGTCACGATTGATTTCTTGTTCTGGTGATGAAATGAACTCTCTTGTCAAAGAAACGGCAGCGAAATAGCCAAAATTGGGAGGAGCCGGTAAACTAGAAATTTACATTATTTTAGTCGATAATATCGTGTAACAGATTGAGTTCGCCACTCGGTGCTGCGTTTTTCAAGATACTGAAAGTTTGTATTATATTAATTTCAATGCAATGAGAGATTGATCTATGAAAAAAAGTGTTAGAAAGAAAAATGATATAATTACTATAATATAGAAATATAATTACTATAAATTTTATCATCATTATTATTATTGTGGATAAATATCATGAAATTGGAAATATATATTAATATTTAAAATACTGAGAAATATTAGTATTACATAATATATAAATAATATAATATTAATATAAAATAATATAATAATATAATATTAATATTTACAATACTGAGAGATATTAGTATTGCATAATATATAAATAATTGTAAATTATACTTATATCAATATATAATATTATGATTTAGTATAAATACGTAATATTTGAAATGATTTGTCACTAAATATTAGACTTATAGTTTGAAACATTTATTAGCATTGAAATATTAATCATTTCAACACGAAGATGTTCTTCAGAGAAAGATATTCTTTAAAATGTTTTTTATAGATAATCACATTCAATTCAAAGAGAGCGTAGAAAATTTCTCGCGGGGAAAGAGAATTCTTCTTCTTTTCATAAAAAGACGAAACCTTCGAAATTTATAAAAACAAAAGGAAACGATGCGAACGAAACTCGTTACACGATCTAATATTATCGAATACTATCTCGACAATGTCAAATTTCTTCGTTATAGTTATATAAATTAAGAGTCATTCTTCAAACTACATAATCATTATTATTAACTCTCGAATAGCCGACGTAAATGAGCCGGCGCCGGGTCACTTTTGACCCGTTGGCTGAATTTTCACTACACTTGCTTTACGCTCTAACCTTTTGATACTATCTAATAATTGATCTTATCTAACAATGTTTATAATATGAGGGAAAGAGGAGTTTGTCTAGAAAATGTAAAATTTTCTAAATTTATTTTTTCATTTACGTGCAATTGTGTTTTATTATACTCTTTGTATATAAATCGTAAGCATTTGGCACATTTGGTGCCATATTTATCATCATTGCCTGTACACATATAGAATCAAGTTCTAGGGTCAACGGTGACCCGGTGCCGGCCACGAGACGATTAATATCGAATTTCGAATCATCGCGAGTCTGAGTCGTCGACGTCGGGTATCGTTCCTTATTTTATTATTTTATAATTATTGATATTCCTCCGGCAGAATCATGCGTGCACGGTGCGATGACAACCCGCCGTGAAAGTATTTGTTAAGCGATTCATACATTCCATATCGTAATTTTTATGCCATGCCCACAAGAGGCGTTCGATCATTTGTTTTCCCACCTTCCAACGTTGAACGCGTGTACGTAAGAAAATGAAATAAACTATAGTATAGTTTTGCAAGTGAAAAGATGAAGAAGTAGATCAATGGAATTCCAACAGTCGGAATTTCAAGGAACCAACGGTGATTCCCGAGCGAATTTCTCGCAGGGATCTTTTGTCGAAGAGTTTCGACAGAGTTTCGAGAAGGGCAGAGATTTTTCAGCAGTCAATTTTGACGAGGCGATTTGTTCGATCGATTTGATGGAGCTTCGAGATAACAGAGATTTCTGAACGAATTTTTCGTGATAAACGACGTGAAATAATATATATATACATAAAATAGTATTTTATAATACAAATAATATTGTATATTTGTTGAAAGAGAGAGTTATACAAATTTTAGAAAATTTGCAACAAGGACATAAAATAATATTATATATATATTATTAAATATTATCGTATATATATATATATATATATATATATATATATATATATATATATATATACATTATTAAATATTATCATATATATTATACAAATATATAATATTGTATATTTGTTAAAAGAGAGAGTTATACAAATTTTAGAAAATTTGCAACAAGGACATAAAATAATATTATATATATAAATATACATAAAATATTATATATATTATTAAATATTATATATATATATATTATAATACAAATATATAATATTGTATATTTGTTAAAAAAGAGAGTTATACGAATTTTAGAAAATTTGCAACAAGGACATAAAATAATATTATATATATATATTATTAAATATTATCATATATATATATATATATATATATTGAAACAAGGACAGTACGAGATATACAGATCGACGACCTTGAACTCTCATTTAAAAATGGCCTTAATATTTAGAAAGAAGTTTCTTGAAAGAGAAGACGACAGTTAGGAAATTTTTTTAGAAAAGTTAGAAGAGATTTTTAGGAAATTCGTAGAGGTTTCTTTGTCGACGATAAACTGCATGATAACCGATAACTCTCATTTAGAAAACAAAATAATTTCTTCTTACGGCTAAATATGGATCCTTCGAAATTTGAAACGAATGCAGTTTTCATTTTGACAAGTTTTTTTTTTTTTTGATACGATAAAAATATACGGGTGATTTCGTTTGATTGAAACACCCTGTATATATAGTCAGACGAGATAGAATACCACGCGTCGGAAAAGTAGGAAATGAATTTTAATAATTGAATTAATTTCCCGGAAATTTGTTTCCAATTTTCCTTTCTCTTTCAATTGCAACGTCAATGCAGTCGATCGATGCTCAATGTTAAACATAATGAGATGCTTGTTAAAGCAGAGATACTTCATTTCTCGGAAAACGGAGCGAATTCGAAGAGGCCTCGGGAAATATTTATTATAATTTACTTCGCAAGGATCGTGAGACTCTCACAGAGTTCGTAAAAAATCCGAAACAGTTTCTACGTTTCTATTCCCAATAGGAAAGTAGAGAATTCAAACGAGAACAGTTTGAAGATACTTTTCAGCAATTTCTGTTTTTTTTTTCAAAGCGAAAAACAAATGGAAAGTCGACAAGAGTTTTTTTTTTTTTTTTGACGCAAAAATTAATAGTGCTTAGACAAATTGCAAGAATTTCGAAAAAGCAGAGAAATTTCAGCTAAAGAATTTTTTTTTATTACTGTTTAAGATTCCAGATTCGACGAGTGAATTGACGAAGATTCGAAATTGTAGAGCGAATGTTAGCACCGAAGGAAACGAGAGATCTCGGCCCGGAAATGGAATTGCGTCCAGTTTGTTAAAACAGAGCAAAACTCGAGCATGTATATATAGAAAGTGTGGACAGAAAATTTGCAAGGACCTCGAGATACATAAAGTTCCACTGTCAAAACAAATATTCGGAAAGAATGAGAACTGTAGGAAGGATATTACAAAATTCTTAATTTTTTTTCTTTTATTAAAACGAAATCGAGAATGCTCAGACAAACTGCTAGAATTTAGAAAAAAGGCAGAGATTCTTCTTTAAAGATTGATTAAGATTCCAGATTCGAGGAATTGAGTGAATTGAAAGTAACTTGGCGAAGGCAGAAATTTCTCGATTAGAAAAAGAAATAGAAAATAAAATAGAAAAAGAAATCAGAGACAAATCGAATACAATGGAGCCTCTAGTATCAAACGTGTCACTATTTTTCACCATATATTTATTACAATTACTTTTAATTATTTTAACTTTCGCTCCACGTATTCAATGAAAAAAAGAAAAGCAAATTGCAGAGCAGTTGAGCAAGATACACGAATGAAATATTCTTTTATACTCCTTATTCAAAATCGACATATCTTTCTCAATATTTTCAATATGTATCTGAACGATGTTTCATTCGTTTCTCTGATCAATTTCATTTCCTGCTCTAAATGTCAATTTTCATCGCGACTAAACACGGTTTGAAACGTGAGAATTCAAAGTAACGTTAACGATATTAATTGGCAACAAGACCTGCTGTTTTGGTCAGATTGAAGCTGTAATAATAGGTACATTATACACATTGTGTAATAATGACATGAGTATAATATATTGTGCATATTATATTAGACTGAAACACGAGTGAATAATAAATGTAAATGTATATGAAGAACGAAGGGTTCGCGGGAAAAATATCAAGAAAATTTATTTTTTTGATTGTCTCTTCTTTTCTAAATTTTCTGAATCTGTTTCTTTAAATTTAGATTTCGAATTTTTCGACTTCGTATATAGCTGTAAATATTTAAAGTAATATTCAAAGTAAATTATTGTAATATTTAAATACTTTACTGCAAATATTGGTAATATTTGAAGTAAATTATTACAAAAGAATATTTTAAAATAATATATAGTTATAAATGTTAATAATATCTAAAGTAAAGAGAATATTTCAAAATAATATATAGCAAAATTAAATAATAGTGGTAAAATAATATATAATTGTAAATATTGGTAATATTTGAAATAAATTATTATAAGAGACTATTTTAAAATAATATATAGTTGTAAATATTAGTTATATTTAAAGTAAAGAGAATATTTCAAAATAATATATAGCAAAATTAAATAATAGTGGTAAAATAATATATAGCTGTAAATATTGGTAATATTTAAAGTAAATTATTACAAGAGAATATTTTGTGTAGTTATAAATGTTAGTAATATTTAAAGTGAAGAAATAATGTGTAGTTATAAATGTTAGTAATATTTAAAGTGAAGAGAATATTTCAAAATAATATATAGCAAAATTAAATAATAGTGGTAAAATAATAATATAGCTGTAAATATTGGTAATATTTAAAGTAAATTATTACAAGAGAATATCTTAAAATAATATATAGTTGTAAATATTAGTAATATTTAAAGTAAAGAGAATATTTCAAAATAATATATAGCAAAATAAAATAATAGTGGTAAAATAATATATAGTTGTGAATGTTAGTAATATTTAAAGTAAAGAGAATATTTCAAAACAATATATAGCAAAATAAAATTATAATATAGCTGTAAATATTGGTAATATTTAATATTGGTTTAAAATAATATATAGTTGTAAATATTAGTAATATTTAATGTAAAGAGAATATTTCAAAATAATATATAGCAAAATAAAATAATAGTGGTAAAATAATAATATAGCTGTAAATATTGGTAATATTTAAAGTAACTACAAGAGAACTTTAAAGTTACAACAAGAGAATATTTTAAAGTAAATTATTACATGAGAAAATTTTAAAATTCGTCACGTGGCATGATCAGTGATAAGGAGCACGCATCATGCTGAAAAAGTTCGTGAAAATTGATATTTATTCCTGTGAACCCTTCATTTGTTACATATTCTTTATATAATTATATAATTAACAAACGACAATTGTAAATGCGCAACAGCGTGAAATTTCCAGTTGCAGAAGCTCAAAAAGTTTCCAATAATCGAATACATGAAACACAGAAAAAAAAGTATAAAACACATAAACGTGTAAAACACAACAAATATTTGAAAAGGAGGAAAGACAATTGCGCACAAAGAGGAAATATTAATGCGTGCATTAAAAGAAGGGAGGAAAGAAGATATGAAGTGTTCAATAACAGTTCGCAGACAAAATACAAAAGATGCACATTGCAGAGAAAGGAGAACGAAGAATAGCGTTGTCAAAGAATTTGCAAATTGCAATTTTGAGAAAACAGAAACTCCCGCCCGAGCTTCTCATTATGCAGAAACCTGCGTAGAGCCGGAATCTTAAGCGTAAAATTCTCGAGATTTTACGAACAGCAAAAATTTTTCAGATTCCTTTCTGACGAAGTGGGATTGTATATTTATTTGCAAATATGACAGGCAATCACGTTTTGACGCACGTGCGTGTAAATGGGATAATTTACATCCTATGCGTGAGAAGCGTAACAATTTTTGAAATTGCTGCAATGATCCAAGATAGTGAACATTTATTTACAAATATGACAGTACAATCGCACTTTGTTGAAACAACAGGGGGAGGAAATTGTTTTAAAAACAATGGCGAGTCCCTGGAGCCCACAAAGTCTCTCCAATGAAAATTAAGAAAAAGAATATAAGTAATACAAACAAAATAAATGTGTTGAAAAATGAGCAAAATTTCCAAATAGAAAAGAGAATTGAAAGAGAAGAGTCGTTAGATGCAATATCATGGAAGAATTTGCAAAGATTTTTGGGAAATAGAAATAGGAGAAAATTGGGATTTAAGCAGATCCCTGTTTTACCCAAAGAGGAGTCTGCTCTTTAAAGAAAGTGCAATGAAAAAAAAAGAAAAAAATTTAGAAAAAATATATTCATGGAGAAAAGGGGGAGAAAATAATCAATCCCACCTTCAGCATTAAGAATTGTGACGAAGCAAGAAGAATTGACGTCGAAAAATAATTGAAAGAGAAGTCTCGAAAAATCTGCAAAGATTTTTAAAAAATAGATCCATTTAAAGAAAGAAAAAATATCAAAATCCACAAAGGGGAAAGATTAACGAAAAAAAAAATGTGTGTGTAAAATTCTAATTTTGCTGTTCGTAAAATTCGCATTTTACGAACAGCAAAAATTTTTCAGATTCCTTTCTGACGAAGTGGGATTGTATATTTATTTGCAAATATGACAGGCAATCACGTTTTGACGCACGTGCGTGTAAATGGGATAATTTACATCCTATGCGTGAGAAGCGTAACAATTTTTGAAATTGCTGCAATGATCCAAGATAGTGAACATTTATTTACAAATATGACAGTACAATCGCACTTTGTTGAAACGACAGGGGGAGAAAATTGTTTTAAAAACAATGGCGAGTCCCTGGAGCCCACTGAACAGAGAGAAGCACAAAGTCTTTGCAATGAAAATTAAAAAAAAAATATAAGTAATACAAACAAAATAAATGTGTTGAAAAATGAGCAAAATTTCCAATAAGAAAAGAGAATTGAAAGAGTAGAGTCGTTAGATGCAATATCATCGAAGAATTTTCAAAGATTTTTGGGAAATAGAAATGGGAGAAAATTGGGATTTAAGCAGATCCCTGTTTATTACCCAAAGAGGAGTCTGCTCTTTCAAGAAAGTGCAATGAAAAAAAAAGAAAAAAATTCAGAAGAAATATATTCATGGAGAAAAGGGGGAGAAAATAATCAATCCCACCTTCAGCATTAAGAATGATGACGAAACAAAAAGAATTGACGTCGAAAAATAATTGAAAGAGGAGTCTCGAAAAATCTGCAAAGATTTTTAAAATAGATCCATTTAAAGAAAGAAAAAATATCGTTTCCCTTGTGAAAATCCACAAAAGAGAAAGATTAACGAAAAAAAAAAAATGTGCGTGTGTATGTGTGTGTGTAAGCGTCGCGTGTCGTTGAAAACTTTTCACGTCTGCATTCCTGTCATCGTATAATAATATATTTAAAATAGAGAACGGCACTCCGAGATCTGAGAGGAAAAGGAAATAGAAATTTCCGTCCTATTCTCGCAGAATCTCGCATTTTGCATTAGGGAAGCGTGCGAAAGTTTTCACTCAGAAAATGAAATACCGTTGGCGGTAGGAAAAGAGACTCGCGAGAAGAGAGTGACATAAAAAAGGAAAAAGTAATTATCTAGGGATTGACTGAAATTGGAAGTAATTAATGAAGTAATTACCTAGAAAAGAAAACTTCGATCGCTTTCAAATTCGAAAATAGCACGTTGGAATTAGTGACACTGACGGTCATTAATCTTAAACTTGGGGAGGAGTTTCCTCCAGATAATTATCCACATAAGAGAGTAGGATGTTATCGATAATTCTCTAGACAAAGAAAAAAAGATGAAAAAAAGTGGAAAGGCTTTCTCGATGGAACGAAAATTTCGAAATGCCTCGTTCAAAACGAGATTGGTTGCATTGCGGTGAGTACCTTAGATGATGATAATTTCATGAAGAAAATGAAATACGTTGGCGGTAGGAAGAGACTCGCGAGAAAAGAGTGACATAAAAAAGGAGAAAGTAATTATCTAGGGATTGACTGAAATTGGAAGTAATTAATGAAGTAATTACCTAGAAAAGAAAACTTCGATCGCTTTCAAATTCAAAAACAGCACATTGGAATCAGTGACACTGACGGTCATTAATCTTAAACTTGGGGAGGAGTTTCCTCCAGATAATTATCCACATAAGAGAGCAGGATAATTTGTTATCGATAATTCTCTAGACAAAAGAAAAAAAGATGAAAAAAAGGGGAAAGAATTTTTCGATGGAACGAAAATTTCAAAATGCCTCGTACAAAACGAGATTGGTTGCATTGCGGTGAGTGCCTTAGATGCTGAAAATTTCATGAAGAAAATGGCGGTAGGAAGAGACTCGCGAGAAGAGAATTTTCGAGAATGATTAGGCGGGTAATTAGAAAAGAAAACATCGATCGCTTTCAAATTCGAAAACAGTATAAATGAGAGTAGAATTTAATTTTTAATTTCTCATCTACGGATAATTCCCTAGACAGGAGGAAAAAAGGAAGAAGGATTTTGGGACGAAAATTTCAAAATGCCTCGTTCAAAACGAGATTGGTTGCATTGCGGTGAGTAGCTTAGATGGTAACAATTTCATGAAGAAAATGATACATTTGAGAAAGTAATTATCTAGGGCTGAGATGGACTGAAATTGGAAATAATTAGGTGGGTAATTATTTAGAAAAGAGAGCATCGATCGCTTTCAGATTCAAAAATAGCATAAATGAGAGTAGGATTTAATTTTTAATTTTTCTTATCTACGGATAATTCCCTAGACAGGAGAAAAAAAGGGAGAATGATTTTGTGATGAAAATATTGATGGATAATTATTTAGAAAAGGAAACTTCGATGGTTTTCAAACTCATAAAGATCATCATTTTGAAAACAGCACGTTGAAATCAGTGACACTGACGGTCATTAATCTTAAACTTGGGGGGGGGGGGATTTTAGGACGAAAATTTCAAAATGCCTCGTTCAAAACGAGATTGGTTGCGTTGCGGTGAGTAGCTTAGATGGTGACAATTTAATGAAGAAAATGATTCTGAAAAGAAGAAACATGGAGGGAAATAAAAATGTTAGAAACGTTTCTTGTTAAATACTCAGTAGCATGAGGAATTAACTGTAATTTGAAATAGTAATTATGAAAAGAAAAAAAAAAAAAAACATAAAGAGGGAGGAAAATAAAAATTTCTAATTAGAAACACCATAGCGTAAAATTTATTTGGAACTTATTATGGTTTGAAATAGCGAAATTGCGAGAAAAAAAAAAAAACATGGAGGAAAATAAATTTCTGGCTAACAGCGCCATAGTGTAAGATATTAATTAGTTAGTTTGAAATGACGAAATTGTGATGAAGAAATTGCCTGCGTCAAGGCAACCATAGTGTAAATAATTTATCATAATTTAAAATGATAATTGTGAAAAAAATAAATAAATTTCTGGCTAACAGCGCCACAGTGTAAGGTATTAATTATAATTGTTAGTAACCGATGTTATCACTGTAAAACGATTTAATTATGATTGTGTAAAAAAAATTAATTATGATCTGAAAACACTGTGAAGAATTCCAACTATGAGAGAAGCTGTATATCTTTCCAAATGGAAGAAAGAGCGCAGAAGACTGTCAGAAAATTTGCAAAGATCCCGCGGGAATTGAATGAAATATATATTTAAAAAGAAAATATAAGTATTATTTCAGCAATGTTCCAATTGTTGGGGGACAAAAGATTGAAAGTATTTGTCTCATGGAAAGAAATTTCAGTGTAAACGAGAACCGTAAAACAAAGCGTATATTTATTTAACACTAGAACTACCAAACTGGTCAAAATGACCAATTTATAATTCTCTATGGGAATTTTATACATTTACAACGATGTATTTTTAAATATAGTGATTTTTAACGAAATATATATTAATGGATGCTCGCGTTCTTCCTTTCATTGTTAATTTCTTCTTGCACTTCCATGTCTTTGCTACAAATATTATACTTTAGTCGTCGGTAGTTGTAGCGTTAAAAAGAAGAAGGAGAAAAACGTCAGCAGAAGGTTCCACTTGTTCAATAGTACAAAATTGGAAAGCCAAGTGAAGCGAAGAAATTTTCGGTGTAAATTTTTGAACGAGGCGAATTTCAGAATTTAATCACAAGAACGTGACGTGATTTAGAAAGGAGATATTTATACGCGATTTGAGGTAATGTGTTAATGCTCTACATGTATATTTTTTTCGCAATAATGGTCGAAATGAATGATAAATGTAATAATAAATAATAAAGTAGTAATATAATAATAAACAATAAAATAATAACATAATAAATATGATATGATAAATTTTGTAATAATAAATTTTGGATCAAAAATAAGTAAAATAATTGACAAAGATTTTCTTTTCTTTTTTTTTTTTGTTAATTTATGTCGTTGCGCCAATTTAGCAATCGTCTTGATTTAAACTTTTTTTTTTTTATTATTATCTACAGGAAATGAGAATTGGCGAGGAATTAATAATTGAAATATCTTCAATTATTGAAATAATCGTCTTGCAACAGTTTTACGATAATTCAGAAAATCACTATCTTTCGAATTGAGTTACTGACTCGCTTCGAGGTTGATAGAAATTGCGGTTTGAGGATTTGGAACGATCTCGAGGGAAACGAAAATCTCGAACTACCCGACAAGCAGGATATTTGTGAATTATGTGTCCAAAAAGATAGGAATAGAGAGAGAAAAGTGGAAATTGTAGAACAATTGATTTAAAAGAAGAAGAAGAAGAAGAAGAAAGATCCAAACTAGAAGATCAGAAAGAGGTAAAGAGGATATATATATTTTATGAAGAGTTTCGTAACAAAAATATGAAAATCGTTAGAGGATTTTATGGAAAAAAAAAAATCACTGTTTGAAAAAGATACTCGAGTTTAATATTTCTGTTTAAAATGGACATTTAAGAAACAAAAACAAATGGAGGGAAGAGATAAACGATAGAAACAAACAGAAGTTGTCGGAGAAATTTGAAAAAAATTTTTTCACTATCGCGTGAATGCAAAATTTGTCTGATGTTAAGCAGAAGAAAAAATTATGGGGAAAATTGTGAGAAAATTTGGAAAGTTTCGCTTTTGAGTGAGAGAGAAATTTCTGCCTTAGGGTGACAAAAAATGTTTGAGAATTGAAGGAAACCTCAGCAGAGAATTCACAGAAAAATTATTTCGCGTAGAAGAGAATCGAAAGAGAGTATGTGCGTATACAACGAAGTATAATAGAAATTGTCAGATAATTAATTGGAAAGCTTCGTTCCCAGAAACGGAAATTTCCTAAACAAAAATTGATTCGCGAAAATCTTGTGCTTCGAGTAAAAAAAAAAATCATAGAAAGATAAAAACGACAGAGATTGTCAGAAAGTTTGATCGCCTGTATAACCGAGAAGTGCAAAATACAAAATTATGTGTCACAGAAAGTGATAACGATAAAATAGAAATTGTATCGAATAGAATCTCTAGATAATTAATTGGAATTGAAATTTCTATCTGAAACTTAATTTCCCACGAACGAAATTAGAAATCAGAAGGAGAAAAAGGAACTGATCGAAATAAAGAAACAAAATATAAAAAATACATATTTTACACTTCGACATAAATCTCGGATAAACGAAATATTGAAAAAAAGTATATTTCAAGTGCGAACAAGACTGACTGAATAAAAATCTGGTCTAGAAAAAAACGAGTCCAAATTAGGAAATGAAATTTTTACATAAATTTCTCGGGAACGAGGCACAGGATTAATTAAAACGGATGAAAGGGAGAAGATTTGCTTCGAATCGTCAAATAAACAATATATAAAATACGGAGATCCCTATTCGTCAGAATCTCGAGGGAAAAGAAATTTAAAAAAAAAAAAAAAAAAAAGAAAAAAGGATGAAAATGATTCACTCGCGAACAGAAATATTATTTCTGGCCGATCCTGCCGAAAAAAATACATAACACATGAAGTGAATTCTCAGAGAATCGAACGACGTGAAAGCCAAAATCAATGAAAAATCATTCATCGAATGGAGCATGCAGTTCAAAAATTAGAAATTTTAGGATTTAAAGCTGTACGATTGCGCCACGATTAATTTACATTCAAAATTTTGCTTTTTTTCTTTCCAAGTATGACAACAGTAATGATAATTCGCGAGTGCTCGATGGAAACAGAAATTAATTATTCACTTCACTTCATAATTGATTCACTTAATTATAATTTATACTTTAACTCACTTAATTATAATTTATTTCATTTCTATTGATTCACTTAATTATAATTCATTCATTTCTATCGATTCACTTAATTATAATTTACACTTTGACTCAATAGTTTATACTTAATGAATTGACTAACTTGATCATTTGCACCTCAATTCAACAATTTATACTTCAACTTTACTTTAACGAAATATAAAAGAAAATACGTGTTAAGGAGATGAAAAAGGATTAATAAAGTTAGTACTAGGAAGCCAGAGAGTTTACCTAAACAATAGTACAAAACTGATTGAATTCAGTTTTGGAAATTTCAGTTTGGAAAAACAGAAGGCAGTTCTATTCACATTCGTCTCTCGTTTCCATTCCCTCTATTTATACCGTCGTAGTTTGCCAATATTTTTCGTTTCTTTTTCATCAAGTATTTTTCAAGAGCTCGTTTAACAACAGTGAACAGACAAAATATAGTTCTATGAATAGAACTATATTTATGACTCAGTTAACAATTGCACAGTGCAAGAATTTCGTAAACTGTTGTTCGCAGAGCTGACGAAAACAGTGGAAATTATAATTATCTCTTTTCGGCCAGTAATGAAAAAAAACAAAAATTTCTCGCCAAAGAAAATTCTACAGAAGATAGACAGTACAAAAATATATATTTTCAAGGAAGTACCAGGGTTGTCGGTCGCCGCTTCGCCGGGATTCGAGGCGGAGAGGCAGCGATTCCTAAATTTTTCGCGGACGGGGGTGTTCGTTAGGGGATTGTCCCCGTGAAACTCGGCTCGGATCGGTGGCGACTTAATGGCCAACGGTTGAAAGATTGATGAACCGTCCCCAGGAAAACCAGGCCAGCCTAACGAGTTACGTGGCGCTCGAGTGTCTCCAGCGGGAAAGGTTGCACTATCGATTCGTCTCCGGTGTGCCCCGGCCCCGACGAGAAATCCCGCCGCGCCGAGGCGAACAGACCCGGAAGGATAACCGCCAGGGCGCGAAACTATACCCCGCGACGGGCAATCTTCGTTCGAGATCTCCAACTTTTCGAAAACTATTCGATCTAATACCGTTTCTAGCCTAACTTTATTTTAGCTGGAGCCGAATTACGAAAAAGAAATGGGTGACTGTCCCAACAAATTAGTTCCATAGAGATAGACTCTAAGCGATAAGTTACAAAGTAATATATTTGAAAATAATAATGGATTTTCCTATAACGCGAGAATTAAGATTTCAATTTATATTTGTTTAATACATCCACAAACAAATATTCGAGAAGATTATACCATAAGAGTCATAATCACAGCATGATCCATAAAGGAATCATAAAGGAATCAGGACTTCTCAAAATGACAAACAAAACGTATTAAAAAAAAAATCTCAAAAACATAACATTTCTACATACATATTTCATGGCACCGTCGTCGCTGTCGATTATTATGCGACGTTAAAGAAAAATAGAAGAAGAAGATGAAGAAGATTTATCAATTGATATTTATCTGGAAAAAATTGTTGTTTTTTTAAATGAACAAAAGGTTTCAATTCGTCCATTAAAATTCGTTGTTAAAAAAAAAACAACAGTAATTTCAGTAGTTGGCTAATAACTATAGGTACTGTCTATCAGTAGGGTTGGGCGTTTCCGGTTGCATTATGAAAAAAAGATGCAACATTTCCTGACAGATTAGTTTGATAGGACAGACTACCAGTCTATCTAGCAATAAGTTACAAAGTAACTAAATTTGAAAATAATAAATTTCCTTATCAAGATTCCAATTTGTCATTTATGTTTGAATATATAGTTTTCA